>NC_143199.1:21914584-22202084 GCF_051530095.1 Phoenix dactylifera | reverse complement strand
CATCGATCTCTCTAATTCTTAAGGCTGCTACTAGATTAAACCTTTAGCGCTTCTCTTGGGTTATTTAGTACTTAGGATTAATTAGATCGCTTGTTTTTAATTAACTACGACTAAGAAGAGATAGGAAAATATTTCTATCGGTGGATATTCAAAGTGCAAATTGATATCTTTGCATCAATGATCAGTTATAAAATTTCGATGGTGGATATTGACTTAGACCAAGATTTGTTCTTTTGATTGATTTCAATACTTTAATCTGAATTCTTCTTTAGTTGTTTTATTATTTTCGTTATACTCAAACCCCCCCCCCCCCCCTCCTCCATCCTTGTTCAAGTAGCATAAAACTAGGCTAGATACTCTCCGTGGGAACGATCCTTACTCGCACTACTATATATATATTTTTAGGAGTATAGGTTTTATTTTTGGTTGCCTGCGACAGCACACCAGCTACCCACAAGGTTCTGACCAGAACTAGGAGGAATAAGATCCCAGGTTCCATGCTGAAGAAGAGCTGTGAATTCGTCAGACATGGCAGCATGCCAGTGAGGATTCTTGAGAGCCTGGCTGACACAAGTTGGTTCGATAGGTTCTGGGAGCGGATACTTGGTGGCAACAAACCGTTGTTTTGGCCGGTAGATATTGTTAATGGATCGTGTGATCATTTGATGTTGACGAGCAGGTGCAGGAGCCAGAGGCTATTCTATAAGGCCATCAGCAGAAGGTGCAGTGGAAGAGGGGAGAGGTGATGGCGTGTTGGACGAAGACATCTCAGAAGACGGGGCTAAAGTGGACAAGGAAGAGTCATCTAAGGGACATGTTTGCATGGGTGTGGTAGCAGCAGAGACGTTTAGTGGCACAAAAGACACTAGGGAAGCAGCAGATGGACGTACTCTAGTGGGAGACAGCGACAGGTGATGTGGTTTGGCATGCTCAGCATATGGCAAAACAGACTCATCAAATTGGACATGATGGGAGACATAGAGGTGATTGGTAGGAAGATGAAGACACAGGTAGGCACTCTAACTTGTGGAATAGCCAACAAAGAGACAGGAGAGGGATTTAGGTTGTAAGGCTTTAGCCAAGGGTAGCAGAGGCAGCCAAATGTTCGTAGCTTGAGATAATTTGGCTTCAGGCCAAACAAAGCCCTAAAAGGTGACTTATACTGGAGTAATGGAGTGGGCATCCGGTTGATGAGATAAGTAGCAGTAGAGAATGTATATGACCAAAAGTCTTGCAAATGGAAAGCATGAGTGAGAAGAGTGAGTCATGTTTCAACCACATGACGATGGCGACATTCAGAGACACCGTTTTGTTGAGGGGTGTGAGGAGCCGATGTGTAGTGGCTGATGCTATGATCGGAAAGATAGGATTTGAAGGCGACGAACTCACCACCATTGTCAGAGTATAGCCCATGAATTCCTGTATTAAAACGAGTGGTAACCATTCGGTGAAACTGTGGAAATAAGGTCCGGACTTCAGACTTTTGTTGAAAAGGGAAGAACCACACATATCTGGTAAAATGGTCGACAAAGATAATATAATACTTGTGGCCAGTTACACTGGCAACGGGAGATGGACCCCAAACGTCAGTGTAAAGAAGCTCAAAGGGAGCATTACTTGTCATACCATGGGAGTTAAAAAGCAATTTATGAGCTTTATTGACAGCACAAGGAGTACAAAGCTTTGAACTCGGCATAGAACCAGTAACAGGAAGTGAAGAGGAACTAACAAGATGAGAAACAATTGTGGAAGAAGGATGACCGAGGCGGCTGTGCCAACCAGGTAAGGAGATCTTCTCATAAACAAATGCAATTTTCTTGTGAGACGTTGGAAGCTCATGCATGTCCGAAAGAGGGTACACACCATGCCCACACGACCCTTGTAGAAGAAGCTTCCCTGTGCTCCGGTCCTTTACAAGAAAATATGACTGATGAAATTCAAGAAAAACATCATTTTGCTTGGTAAATTGATGAACAGAGATTAGGCTCTTCTGAAGAGTGGGAACACAAAGGGTATCGTTTATATGAAATAGGCGATCAGGATAAGAAAGTGATAACGAACCAATGTGTGTCACAGGCAACCCAGAACCATACCAATTACAACTTCATCGGTATCATCATATTCTGAATGGAGATGAAGATTAGATAGTTTGGTAGTGATGTTGTGGGAAGCCGCTAAATCAACAAGCTAGCGCTTGTCATTGGGTAGAGCAGTAGAAGCACAGTTTGCAATGGGCTCAGAATTTTGCAGTTAGGAACAGTGCTTTGCAGTATGACCAACATGATCACAGAGCTGGCATTTAGGAGCATATTGTGGCCTGGAGTACCGGTTCTTAGGGTCACCCTTGTGGTCCTGGTGGTAGCGAGGGAAGGATGGTTGGTGTTTGGGGAAGCGCTGTCCCGATGACTGCCTATGCTGGGTGGAATTGGCAGTGGCCACCAGCATCTAAGAGGATGTCTCCAGATGTTTCAAATAGATCTCATGGCCTACCAGCAAATCATGGAGTTCCTCTAAAGAAAAGGAGGATTCTCGTGCCCGAATGGGAGCAACAATGTCTCGAAAATCAGGACCAAGCCCATGTAATAGAGAGTAATGTCATCATCAGATAAGGGAGAATCGATAATGGCAAGTTCATCAGCAATGGTTTTGACATGCTGTAAGAAGTCAGTAACACTATGGTTACCTCTTTGAAGAAGGGTTAACTCCTCCTTAAGCTGCATGACACAAGTGCAGGAGTAGCTGCCATAACGTTTGTTCAGCTTGCTCCAGGCTTCACGTGAGGTTTTGGAGGTCGCTATGAGGGGTATCACAGCATCAGAAATAGAAGCCAAAATAGCACTCAGAATGAGTTTATCCTGACGGAACTAGTGGGAAGGAGGAGAACTGGTTGGTTGGATTGATTGCGAAGAAGGGTCATCAAAGACAGAAGACCCAATAAGAGTGCCATCAACATATCCATAGAGATTATATCCAAGAAGAAGTGACTCGAACTGAGCACTCCAGGAGGAAAAATTATTTGGGGTAAGGTGAGCAGTAATTTGAGTGGAAGCATTGATGGTGATGAGAGAATTTTCATTGGGGAAGGAGGTAGACTGATGAATCGACGGGGAGGTATTGGAGGAGGAGGCAGCCATGGCTCTGACGTGGATCAGAGAAAAAAACTCAATGGAGATAAGACTAGCTCTGATACCATATAGAGAAGATAAACAATAGCTTTACTGAACTCTTTTTCAATTATATTTCCATGAGTTACAGGATATATATACACGACGGAATGCTTCTTAACTGATTACAAATGTAGTTCGGTTGTTTCCTTGGATCAAGGTAAGTTAGAACAGCTTCCTAACAGTATGTTGATTTGCTGGAAGTTGTTACAGAACCAGCTGGGACATTCCATAAATTCTTCTAAAGGTGGAGGTGGCGGTGACTGAGTAACAGTCTCTATATATGCTATATTATCATCAAGATGCAAATTTTATTGAATCAAACATTACATGCTAGAATTCAGGATTACAGAAAATCAAACAAAGTAAAGGAGAGAAGAAGAGAGAATTCTTCTACAAATAGTATTTTAGTACGATCAAGTATGATCTCCACCTTCTTGAAGGACATCCCAAAAGGGACTCTCCACTAGCTTTAACTTTAATAGATCTAAATCTGAATCGAATTGGAATTAAGAAGGGTGGTAGGGAACCTAGAGCTAAGTCTAAGATGAACTAATTAGAGAAATGAATGGAGGTGGATGGAAATAGAAGAAACCTTCAAGAGGGAATCAAAAAGAAAGGGATCCAATTCACTATGGTAGGCTATTAATAGAGGTTGGAGATAGTCCAACGACTAGAATTCAAACATTTGAATTTAGAGAAGGGTAGAAATGATATCAAGTGGCATGCTTTGCTTGGTTCTTGGAGGGAGCCCTTGAACAAATATTCAAAGATTTAAGATTAGGTAATTTGGATGCTCTCTTCCAGGTCTGAGGGTTAAAAACTCTTGCCTCCTAGAGGGAGCCATTATTAGAGCCAAAAAGTTTTAGATCTAAATGATTACCTCAATCCTTTTTCGGGTATCTTCAGGTAGATTTTTTGAGTATTTTTGAGTGGTTTACTACTTTTTCACATTGTCAATCATTTTCAAGCTAGATTTACTATTTTTATGTTACAAATGTCAAATACTATTGTGCAGCATATTTATTCTAGTTATCAGAATCATGCACAATCTCGCCTATTATAGTATGTATGATATTAGATATCCACATATTGCATGCATAATCTTGGTATATCAGCTCAAATCAATCTCTAAAAATCATAAAATCTAATTGTCATATTTAAATTTAGTATTTGTAATAAATCATAAAATTTTGCTATTGTATTATACTATATCTAGTCTCTAGTATCTTTTCCATAATCATGGGACTTTATTATTATATTTTACTATATCTGGGGGATCAACTTGTATATGAAGCACATTTGTGTCATGAGTAGAACAAGTAATTCAAATATTATTTCCAATACAAATTTTCATAGTATTAGAGCATATTTTTTCTTAATTAGTCAACCACTCTTTCTTGTTCTTAATTTGCCCTCTATTCTTTCTTTGATAATTATGGTCTCTTCTGCTATTATTTCCAATCCTAGTACAAATATAACGTCACCGTTCTGTCTCCACCACTTAGATAATCCAGGCGTAGTTCTGGTCTCTCAAGTCCTCACTGGTGAAATTATCCTCTATAGAGGCATGCCAAGAAGATTACTCGTGCTAAAGTAGTATGTCCAATTGCTATGCATATTAAACATCAACAAAACCACCAGTTTTATCAATATGATGGGCATTTTTTCCAACTCACAACTTGTAAAATAGATAATTGATATGGGTGCTTCTGACCACATGGTCTCTGATTCTAATCTTTTTTATCGCTTGATTTACCAACTTGTCAATTCATTAAACTACCTACTGGAGATACAATTCAAATAACCCAAAACAAGAGTATTAAAATATCCCCTTCTCTTGAGTTCAAAAATATTCTTTGCATCCCACTTTTAATTTAAATTTATTATCCATTAGTAAGTTTACTAAAATACATAATTGTGTTGCCAGCTTTTTTTTTTCTAACTTTTTTGTATTTTAGGACTTGTCAATAAAGAAGCTGATTGGTCTACGTAAAGAAAAGAATGATCTTTACTACTACAAGGGTCCAGTTTCTTCTACTTCTACAGCTTATTGTACCTAGTTGAATCTTTGGCATAATCGTTTGGGTCATCCGTCGACTTCAAAATTAAAAGTTTTAGCCCAAGATATTTCTATTCCTCTTTCTACTTTTTAAAATAAAATAGATTTTTGTATTGTTTGTCCTCTAGCTAAACAAACTAGAGTTCCTTTTCCTACAAGTACTTCTGTTACTTTCTCCATTTTTGAACTTATTCATATTGATATTTGGGAAGGTTATTCTATTCCATCTCATACTAGTGCACATTATTTTTTAACAATTATGGATGACTTTTCATGTTGCACATGGATTTTTCTCATATGATTCAAACATGAAATATTTATTTGCTTAAGAAATTTATTGTCCATGTAGACAACCAATTTTCTCGTAAAATTAAAATAGTTAGAAGTGATAATGGGATGAAATTCATGGATCATCAATTGCAAACTTACCTTGATTCTTTAGAAATTATTCATCAAATATTTTGTGTTGGCACACCACGGCAAAATGGTGTAGTTGAGCACAAATATAGACACCTCCTTGAAGTAGCCCGAGTATTAGTTTTCAAGCCAATCTACCAATCCAATTTTGGGATGAGTATGTTTTAACTGTTGCTTATCTTATTAACCAACTTTCTTCTCCTATTTGAGGTGGTAAATCTCCTCATAAAATACTTTTTGATAAAAAAAACCCTCTTACCACGATTTATGTACTTTTGGATGTCTTTATTTTGCTCATATCCAAGCCAAAAATAAATTTGGACCTCGTGCACGTAAATGCATTTTTGTAAGATATCTCTATGGCCAAAAAGACAACCGTGTGTATGATGTACTTGAGAAAAAAAATATGCACTAGTAGGGATGCCATTTTTCATTAATCAGTTTTTCTGTTTACCAACACATCTCACATTTTTTCATCTTCCCAATCACCAATTCTTTCTTACATTACTAATAATGGTGGTGAACCCTTCCTCTCTGTTACTTCAATTGTTCTTCCATCTTCACCTCCTCGACCTTCTTTCACTTCAAATCAAGATTCTATCGAGCCAGTTGATCTTTCTAAAACATCCATCAATCCACCTCCAAAATGGTCTATAAGGATCTGGCGTCCTCCCTAGTAGCTTCAAGATTTTTTGTGCTCTCAAATTTCATCCTTTTGTTTCTCATACCAAAATAACCTCGTGACAAGTACTAGGTATCCACTTTAAAATTATCTTTTTTTTGATAAATTCTCTAGCTCTCACTGTGCTTTTCTAGCTTCTATTTTCTCTTCTCAGTACTCAAGTTCTTTTTCTCGGCAATAAAACATGCTCACTGGCGTGATGCTATGGCTAATAAAATTAAGGCCTTAGAGTTTAATCACACTTGGACCGTGATGCCACTTCCACCAGGCAAACATGCCATCAGATGCAAATGAGTATAAAATCAAATACAAGTTCGATAGTAGTATTGAACGGTATAAAGCAAGAGTTGTTGCTAAAGGCTATACTTAAGCTGAAGGCCTAGATTACCATGAAACATTCGCTCTTATTGCCAAATTGGTCACGGTTCATTGTCTTATTGCCATTGCAATCGCCAAACAATGGCATCTATACTAGCTTGATGTCATTAATGCTTTCCTCCATTGTGATTTAAATGAAGAAGTTTACATGCAACTGCCACCAGATTTTTCTTGAAAAGGAAAGAATGGAGAATAGTTAGTCAACCACCTCAACAAATTCTTATATGATCTTAAACAAGCCTCCATAATTGGTTTTCCAAATTCTCCCCTATACTACTTCAGGCTGGTTTTACTCAATCAATTGCCAATTGTTCACTCTTTACTCTCAAATCCAAGGGCAACATCACTATTGTGTTTGTTTATGTTGATGATATACTCATTACTAGCAGTGATCTTTCTTTCATTGCTTTCACTAAATCTTTCCTCCAAGATCAATTTCGAATTAAAGATATTGGCACACTTAAATACTTCCAAGGTATTAAAGTTGCATGCTCCAATAAAGGTATTTTTTTCTCTCAGCAAAAATATGCTTTAGATATTCTTGAAGACGTAGCTGTTCTAGATGCTAAACCAGCACACACCCCGATAGAGCAAAATTTAAAATTATCACCTAATGTTGGATAATCTTTACAAGATCTTGGACCATACAGATGCTTGATAGGTCGTTTGATTTATATCTCAATCACTCATGTGGACATTATCTTTGTTGTCAATGTTCTTAGTCAGTTTATATTGACACCATGCAAATCCCATATGGATGCTGCTCTTTAAGTCTTAAGATACCTCAAATCATGCCCTAGCTTTGGTATTTTCATACCTGCTTCAAACAACTTTCATCTCAGTGCTTATTGTGATGCTGATTGGGCAACTTGTTCCACTACTTGCCTTTCTGTCATAGGTTATTGTAGCTTTTTTGGTGATAGCCCTATCTCATGGCACACAAAGAAACAAAGTATCGTCCCTCGCTCCACCGCTAAAACTGAATATCGACCAATGGCTTCTACCACTTGTGAATTAGTCTAGCTCAAAACTCTACTCTTTGACTTGGCTATTCACCACCCTCAACCTATGTCTCTCTATTTTGATAACCAAGCAGCACTTCATATTTTTGCCAACCCTGTATTCCATGAGCAGACAAAACACATCAAAGTAGATTGTCTTGTCATTTGAGAAAAACTACAAGCAGGCACAATTCAGATTTTTGAAGTGACAACCAGCTTGCTGATATTTTTACTAAGGCTTTGGGTCGTGATCAATTTTTTTTATCTGTTACACAAGTTGGGTGTTACAAATCTACACACACCAACTTGAGGGAGAGTATTACAGTTGTTAGAATCATGCACAATCTAGCCTATAATAGTATGCATATATTGGATATCACAGCTGCCACATATTATATGCATAATTTTAGTATAGCAGCTCAAATTGATCTCCAAAAATTATGAGATCTGATTGTCATATTCAAATTTAGTATTTGTAGCAAATCATAGAATTTTGCTATTGAATTACACTATATCCGGTCCCTAGTATCTTTTCCATAATCATGAAATTTTATTGTTGTATTTTACTATATCAGGAGGTTCAACTTGTATATAAAGCACACCAGTGCCATGAATAGAATAAGTAATTCAAATCTTATTTTCAATACAAATTTTAATATTTTAATTTGTTTGGGGGGATTGATTTCTGTTGAGTCATATTTCTCTACTTCCGACTCTACCAATGTTCAAAGGACCATATCATCACAACCAATTCAAATTCCATGACCCCATTGATCGTGCAACCCTCCTTTCCAACATCCATGTAATCCAGTATGGATATATATTTCACCTAAGTCCTTTAGAAGAATCATTTTATCAATGAAATCATAAAGACTACACTAGTTCCCGCAGCATAGATCATAGACATAAGGGTGGAAGCGGAGGACGACCTACGAAATGGCAAGAAAGGAGACATCCCAGGCCGAATGTTAACTTGAGACTATGGCTTCACAAAGTTTTATCTCACGATATATAATGTCCACATCCTATTTCATTTCCAGGCCAAACTAATATCCTGTTGGCAATAGAAAAATTTGTTACATAGGATCTTTCTGATGGATCCCTCTATTTGGGTAGCCATCGACCATGTGGTCGACACATGGAATGTAGCGACGGGTTCATAGGAGGAAGAAGATCATGCAGCGATGGGGCTGGGAGCAGGAGGAAGCACGACGATAGGCCATGGACGTGGGTTCGTCACTAGCGGGAAGTTCATGAAACTGGAAGCGAAAGCCATGCACGTAGACTTGGCACGAAGTCGTGGACGTGGGAAGCGGTTCGACGCCATGCACGCAGGTTCGGCACGACGTCGTGGACGTGGGACAAGGAGAGGAGATGGATTCCGAAGCATGGGGGGGCATGGATGAGAGAGTGGATGAGTGATGGCGAGGAGTTGTTAAGTGATGGCGAGGGTCTCTCATGGAGAGGGGGAGGAAGTATTTAATGGAGTGAACTATCTAGGAATTGATAAACGTGAAGTAGAGTATTTGCCTTGAATGGGTTTTCTCTCACCCAAAGAGAGTTATTTCATTTGAATCATAGTGGTTCGCTCTCACCCACTGTAGTCTACTAATTCTTTCTCTTATTCCATTCGACTCCATCTTTGGTTGGGACCTATCAACTGGTATCAGAGGGGAATGTCTAACAAGGAAAGGATCGAGCGATTGGAGGCCGAGATGGGCGTGGTACTGAAAGAGCTCCGCGGCTTGGACATGCTTGTGGAGGGATGTTTTGCTGAGGTCCTGGAGGCTATCCGTAGCTTCCAGGTCTCCGTCCAGCAACAACCACTACTGGAGAAGCCAACCTCATTCCCTCCTTCACCCGAGGGGGAAGGTCATGGGCATTTGGAGGACCATGCCGAAAACCAACGCCACCCGGGAATGGATTTTCCATGGTTCACTGGGGACGATCCGATCGTATGGCTCGACAGAGCGGAGCAATTTTTCGATAGCCAAAACACTCCAGCCAACCGATAGGTATCCACTGCCTCATTCTACTTGGACGAGGAAGCCAACCACTGGTGGCAGTGGATATGGCAGAAATATCGGGACGAAGGGTTGGTGATCACATGGAGGATATTTGAGGAATAGTTGGCTCAGTTCAAACCCAACAAATATGTGAACTTCAACAAGAAGTTGTCACGTATTTAGCAGAAGAGGACGGTGAGAGAATACCAGCAAGAGTTTGAAAAACTAGCCAACCGGGTCCGTGCTTGGCTGCAAGACGTGTTAATCGGAACGTTCGTCGGAAGACTCAAGAAAGAGATTGCAAAGGAGGTACGCATGCGGCAACCCCATTCTTTCCGAGAAGCCATTACGGTTGTTCAAATGTGGAAGAAGAGGCTGGAGCAAGAGAGAAAAACAGCCCATAGCGGTGGACTTCCGAACCCATCTATCCCTGCATCGCGGCTTTCTGCTCCAACATCGATCCGACACATATCATGGGAGGATACGCGGCAACGATGGAAACAAGGGATCTGCTTCACATGCAATGAGAAGTTCACTCCGGAGCATCGGTGCAAGACTCCACAAGCCTATCTGATAGAAGTAGATCGTATGGAGGATGTGGAAGGATCCAGCAGGGGCGAAGTCGACCATCACGGTAATAGAGCCAGCATCCATCGAAGATTATCGTTGGAAAGCAAATCTTGTGGACAAGATTTTGGCTGAAGGGGGCTGGGATGATGGATCCCGCTATTTGGGTAGCCATCGACCGCGTGGTCGACACATGGAATGCAACGCCGGGTTCGCAGGAGGAAGAAGATCATGCTGCAATGGGGTTGGGTGCGGGAGGAAGCACGACGACGGGCCATGCACGTGGGTTCGTCGCTAGCAGGAAGTTTGTGAAACTGGGAGCGGAAGCCATGCACGCAGACTTGGCACAAATTCGTGGACGTGGGAAGCGGTTCGATGCCATGCACGTAGGTCCGGCACAATATCGTGGACGTGGGACGAGGAGAGAGGATTGATTCTAAAGCAGGAGGGGCGTGGACGAGGGAGTGGATGAGTGATGGCGAGGAGTTGATAAGTGATGGCCCGGGTCTCTCGTGGGGAGGGGGAGGAAGTCTTTAATGGAGTGAACTTTCTTGGGATTGATAAACATGAAGTAGAGTATTTGCCTTGCATGGGTTTTCTCTCACCCAAAGAGAGTTATTTCATTTGAATATACAGTGGTTCGCTCTCACCCGCTGTAGTCTACCAATTCTTTCTCTTCTTCCATTCGACTCCATCTCTGGGTGGGACCTATCAACTGGTATCAGAGAGAGATGTCTAACAAGAAAAGGATCAAGCAATTGGAGGCCGAGATGCGCATGGTACAGGAAGAGCTCCACGGCTTCCAAGTCTCCGTCCAACAACAACCACTTCTGGAGACGCCAACCCTGGGGGAAGGACATGAGTGTTTGGAGGACCACGCCAGAAACCAATGCCACCCGAGAATAGATTTTTCATGGTTCACCGGGGACAATCCGATCATATGGCTCGATAGAGTAGAGCAATTCTTTGATAACCAAAACACTCCAGCCAACCGACAGGTCTCCACTACCTCGTTCTACTTGGACGAGGAAGCCAACCACTGCTGGCAGTGGATACGGCGGACATATCTGGACAAAGGGCTGGTGATCACATGGAGGATATTTGAGAAGGAGTTGTTAGCTCGATTTGGACCCAACGAATATGCGAACTTCAACGAGATGTTGTCACATATTCAGTAGAAGGGAACGGTGAGAGAATATCAGCAAAAGTTTGAAAAACTAGCCAACCGGATCCGTGGTTGGCCGCAAGATACGTTGATCGGAACGTTCGTCGAAGGACTCAAGAAAGAGATTGCAAAGGAGGTACGCATGCGGCAACCCCATTCTTTGCGAGAAGCCATTACGGTTGCTCGAATGCAGGAGGAGAGGCTGGAGCAAAAGTGAAAAGCAGCCCATAGTGGTGGACTTCCGAACCTGTCTATCCCTGCATCGCGGCTTTCCGCTCCAGCATCGATCTGACACATATCATGGAAGGATATGCAGCAACGACGGGAACGAGAACTTTGCTTCAAATGCAACGAGAAGTTCACTCTGGCGCATTGGTGCAAGACTCCACAAGCCTAATTGATAGAAGCAGATCATGTGGAGGATGTGGAAGGACCCAGCGGGGCCGAAGTCGACCATCACAGTGATGGAGCCAGCAGCCATCAAAGATTATCATTGGAAAGCAAACCTTGTGGACAAGGTTTTGGCTGAAAGGGGGAGGGATGATGGATCCCACTATTTGGGTAGCCATCAACCGCATGGCCGACACATAAAACGTAGCGCCGGGTTCGCAGAAAGAAGAAGATCACGCAGCGATGGGGCTGGGAGCGGAAGAAGCACGACAACGGGCCATGCACGTGGGTTCCTCGCTAGCGGAAAGTTCGTGAAACTGGGAGCAAAAGCCATACACGCAGACTTGGCACGAAGTCGTGGACGTGGGAAGCAGTTTGATGCCATGCACGCAGGCTCGGCACGACGTCGTGGACGTGGGACAAGGAGAGGAGATGGATTCCGAAGCATGGGGGGGGGGGGCGTGGATGAGGGAGTGGATGAGTGATGGCGAGGAGTTGATAAGTAATGGCTCGGGTCTCTCATGGGGAGGGGGAGGAAGTATTTAATGGAGTGAACTATCTTGGAATTGATAAATGTGAAGTAGAGTATTTGCCCTACATGGGTTTTCTCTCACCCAAAGAGAGTTATTTCATTTGAATGTACAGTAGTTCGCTCTCACCCACTATAGTCTACCAATTCTTTCTCTTCTTCTGTTCGACTCCATCTTTGGTTAGGATCTATCAACTGGTATCAGAGCGGGATGTCTAACAAGGAAAGTATCAAGCGATTGGAGAACGAGATGGGCGTGGTACAAGAAGAGCTCCGTGGCTTGGACATGCATGTGGAGGGACGTTTTGTTGAGGTCCTAGAGGCTATCTGCGGCTTCCAAGTCTCCGTCCAGCAACAACCACTGCTGGAGACACCAACCTCGTTTCCTCCTTCACCTAAGGAGGAAGGTCATGGGCGTTTGGAGGACCATGCCGGAAACCAACACCACCCGAGAATGGATTTTCCGCGGTTCACCGGGGATGATCCGATCGTATGGCTCGACAGAGCGGAGCAATTTTTCGATAGCCAAAACACTCTGACCAATTGACAAGTGTCCACTGCCTTATTCTACTTGGACGATGAAGCCAACCACTGGTAGCAGTGGTTACAGCAGACATATCGGGACAAAAGGCTGGTGATCACATGGACAATATTTGAGGAGTTGTTGGCTCGGTTCGGACCCAACGAATACGTGAACTTCCACGAGAAGTTGTCACATATTCAGCAGAAGGGGACGGTGAGAGAATACCAGCAAGAGTTTGAAAAACTAGCCAACTGGGTCCGTGCTTGGCCACTAGACGTGTTGATCGGAACGTTCGTCGGAGGACTCAAGGAAGAGATTGTAAAGGAGGTACGTATGCGGCAACCCCATTCTTTGTGAGAAGCCATTACAGTTTCTCGAATGCAGGAGGAGAGGCTGGAGCAAAAGCGAAAAGCAACCCATAGCAGTGGACTTTCGAACCCATCTACCCCTGCATCTTAGCTTTCCGCTCCAGCACCGATCCGACACATATCATAGGAGGATATGCAGCAACGACGGGAACGAGGACTCTGCTTCAAATGCAACAAGAAGTTCACTCCGGGGCATCGGTGCGAGACTCCACTTGCCTATTTGATAGAAGCAGATCGCATGGAGGATGTGGAAGGACCCAGTGGGAGCGAAGTCGACCATCACGGCGATGGAGCCAGCAGCCATCAAAGATTATCGTCAGAAACAAACTTTATGGACAAGATTTTGGCTAAAGGGGGGAGGGATGATGGATCCCGCTATTTGGGTAGCCATCGACCGCATGGTCGACACATGGAATGCAATGCCAGGTTTGCAGGAGGAAAAAGATCATGCAGCAATGGGGCTGGGAGCAGGAGGAAGCACGACGACGGGCCATGCACGTGGGTTCGTCGCTAGCGGGTAATTTATGAAACTGGAAGTGGAAGCCATGCACGCAGACTTGGCACGAAGTCATGGACGTGGGAAGCGGTTCGATGCCATGCACGCTGGTTTGGCACGATGTCGTGGACATGGGACGAGGAGAGAAGATGGATTCCGAAGCAGGGGGCGTGGACGAGGGAGTGGATGAGTGATGGAGAGGAGGTGATAAGCAATGGCCTGGGTCTCTCGTGGGGAGGGGGACGAAGTATTTAATGGAGTGAACTGTCTTGGGATTGATAAACATGAAGTAGAGTATTTGCCTTGCTTGGGTTTTCTCTCACCCAAAGAGAGTTATTTCGTTTGAATATACAGTGGTTTGCTCTCACCCACTATAGTCTACCAATTCTTTCTCTTCTTCCGTTCGACTCCATCTCTGTTTGGGACCTATCAACTGGTATCAGAGCGGGATGTCTAACAAGAAAAGGATCGAGGGATTGGAGGCCAAGATGGGCGTGCTACAGGAAGAGCTCCGTGGCTTGGACATGCATGTGGAGGGACGCTTTGCTGAGGTCCTAGAGGCTATCTGCGGCTTCCAGATCTCCGTCCAGCAACAACCACTACTGGAGACACCAACCTCGTTCCCTCCTTCACCCTAGGGGGAAAGTCATGGGTGTTTGGAGGACCACACTGGAAACCAATGCCACCTGAGAATGGATTTTTCATGGTTCACCGGGGACAATCCGATTGTATGGCTCGACAGAGTGGAGCAATTCTTCGATAGCCAAAACACTCCAGCCAAACAACGGGTGTCCACTGGCTCATTCTACTTGGACGAGGAAGCCAACCACTGGTGGCAGTGGATACGGCAGACATATCTGGACAAAGGGCTGGCGATCACAAGGAGAATATTTGAGGAGTTGTTGGCTCGGTTCGGACCCAACGAATACGTGAACTTCAACGAGAAGTTGCCACATATTCAGTAGAAGCGGATGGTGAGAGAATACTAGCAAAAGTTTGAAACACTAGCAAACTGGGTTCGTCGTTGGCCGCAAGACACGTTGATCGGAACGTTTGTTGGAGGACTCAAGGAAGAAATTGTAAAGGAAGTACGCATGCGACAACCCTATTCTTTGCGAGAAGCCATTACAGTTGCTCGAATGTGGAAGGAGAGGTTGGAGCAAAAGCAAAAAGTAGCCCATAGCGATGGACGTCCACTCCTGCATCACGGCTTTCCGCTCCAGCACCAATCCGACACATATCATGGGAGGATATGCAGCAACGATGGGAACGAGAACTCTGCTTCAAATGCAATGAGAAGTTCACTCCGGGAGATTGGTGCAAACTCCACATGCCTATCTGATAGAAGCAGATCTCGTGGAGGATGTGGAAGGACCCAATGGGGGCGAAGTCGACCATTATGGCAATGGAGCCTGCAGCCATCAAAGATTATTATTGGAAAGCAAACCTTGTGGACAAGGTTTTGGCTGAAGGGGGAGGGATGATGGATTCCGCTATTTGGGTAGCCATCGACCGCGTGGTTGACACATGGAAGGCAACGCCGGATTCGCAGGAGGAAAAAGATCATGCAGCAATGGGGCTGGGAGCTGGAGGAAGCACGACGACGGGCCATGCACATGGGTTTGTCGTTAGTAGGAAGTTCATAAAACTGGGAGCAGAAGCCATGCACGCAAACTTGGCATGAAGTCGTGGATGTGGGAAGCGGTTCGATGCCATGCACGCAGGTTCGACACGACATTGTGGACGTGGGACGAGGAGAGAAGATGGATTCCGAAGCAGAGGGGGCGTGGACGAGGGAGTGAATGAGTGATGGCGAGGAGTTGATAAGTAATGGCCCGGGTCTCTCGTGGAGAGGGGGAGGAAGTCTTTAATGGAGTAAACTGTCTTGGGATTGATAAACCTGAAGTAGAGTATTTGCCTTGCATGGGTTTTCTCTCACCCAAAGAGAGTTATTTCATTTGAATGTACAGTGGTTCGCTCGCACCCGCTGTAGTCTACCGATTCTTTCTCTTCTTCCGTTCAACTCCATCTTTGGTTGGGACCTATCACTTTCCCTCCTAATGATCCGGCAAAAAAGGTATCATCTATCCAAATTTGTTGCTTAATACACACTTTCATGCAATGTTTGCACGTATATGTCCATATCACTGCCCAAAACCTCATGCAATATGCTTGTAGGGCAGCTCAGTTTCTGCACAGAATCATGTTCTATTTAACTTAGAAACTTTTAATGAATTGACTAATTAGAAGCCTCCTGCCAAAATGAGTACAGTAGAGTCGTGCATGCCTTCTCCTAGTCTGGATGTCTGTGTAGTGATATACTGAAAAGGGTAAAGATTCATGCACGATATGTATGCAAAGGTATGCCTTAACCACAATGTTTGTGGGATGTGCTCATCAAAACACTACAAAAGAAAGGATATCTTCCGGCAGTTTTTTTGGTCTCTACCGACGCTTTTAAGCGTCGGCGAATTTCCAGCCCACGCACCCTAAAGCGTAGGTGAGATGTCGGGTAGGTGGGCGTGGGTCCGGTTTTTGCCGATGCTAAGAGAAAGCGTCGGCAAAAACAGGG
Organism: Phoenix dactylifera; assembly: GCF_051530095.1. Classification (NCBI taxonomy): domain Eukaryota; kingdom Viridiplantae; phylum Streptophyta; class Magnoliopsida; order Arecales; family Arecaceae; genus Phoenix; species Phoenix dactylifera. The sequence continues at coordinate 22,185,764 of NC_143199.1, read as the reverse complement.
CTTTCTCGACGCTAATAAAAGCGTCGGCAAAAATGTCCAGTTTTGCGTTTTCGCCGACGCTTTAAAGCGTCGGAAAATATATTTTGGCCGACGCTTTAAAGCGTCGGCAAATGTATTTTTTAAAAAAAAATAAAAATACGAATGTAAATTATAAAAATGCATTATAACAATATGAACCTGTATTATATTTACATTGACACAAACATTCAAATCAACAGTCTCTGAGATTCAAATCAACAGTCTCAGCCAGCTAGTTTATTCATACTGACATTTTGCTTTTAAAACAACAAATGAACTGCCTCACTTTTATTTATATGCTAAAAAGAACTGCCTCACTTTTCATTCCAGTGTATACTTTCATCTCATTCCTTTATTCTTTGGGGTCCGTGGGGCTGCTTTGCTTTTGTTAGATCTAATAACATGTTACGAGTACAGCACTTTCTTCCTATATGTATCAAGTAATGGGAGATTACCGATCCACCGCAGCTGAGTGCTGCGCACGGCATGGCCCATGCAATGACATGGTCATCCTCTGGGAAAAATATCTTCATTACCTGCACCTTCCCCTTGAACTTGTGATCCTCCAAGATTCATCAAAAAGCCTTTACTGAAGTTTAGAAATGTCATTTCAGGTGAAGCAAACACTGGCAAGAAATTTACATAGTTGGCGACGATGGAGAGACACAAAGATGCCCCACCCACCATTTGAATGAATAAAACAATGAACCAGTCTGAGCCATCCAATGGTATTGTCTTTACATGCGCTGGGCATTACATAGCAGCTGCAGTTGAGGTGCACCTTCAGTGCCAAACCCACTACCATGTGGCTTCTTTGCTCTCAAGGATGATGATGAGGGAATTGGCAAGAGCTCTTGTAGCTGCAGTGAACTAGGAGATTGATAGGATCCAACCTGCATCTCTCTGGAAGACTGAGGAAATGTGGATGGAGGCTGAGCACAGGGAAGCAGGGATGGGTCCTGCAGCCTCACGGTCTGCCATGCGGGAATACCAAGAGGCGGCCTGTATTGGGCCATATGCGCTTGCCATATCTGCTGTAGTTTGCCTCCAGCAACAACAAGTTTGGGGTCCATAAGGTCCATAAATTGAGTTGCCAATCTGGTGTGGTAGCTGCAGCTGGACCAGATTAGCAAACAATCAGCACATGGACGAATTTGTGAGTAACAATTTATACAAATGAACATATCCATGAAAAGCGGAATATCATCAGCTAAAGCTCAACTGAAATTAGAATTTGTCCCTGAGAATAGTGTCATCTATCACTACCCTCTTGAGAAAAAATAAACTATATAGCTACAAAATCCAAAAACAGAGGAAACATAAAATAGAACCAAAAAGAACCATTGTAGTTGAGTACAAAACCCGTCTCATTGCTGTGTATATCTAAGATTTCAAACTGACAAAGATGACCGAATCTATCTTTTCTTGAGTAAACTACAGCAGAGTTAAAAGAACAGAAAGGAAATAAAAAATCAATCATCATGACCTTAAAATGTTCTGCAACAAGCCATGACTCAAAGGCTGAAAAGAGTAGAGATGTTGCGATTCCTCCCAATACACGTCCCAACATCAAAACCTTGTACTCTGGAGAATGCTTGGTGATACAGCTAAGAATATAAGCCATGCAGTAGGTCACAGAAGCCCTCTTCCGACCCCTGTATTTGGACGCATCAACCGCAACAATCTTATTCAAACAATTCGCTCTCCCAACAGTTAGATTCCAAAAGAAAAAGAAACACCACACATGATAAAATAAATTCATATCAGAAATTCCAATCTTCAGTCCATTACCTTCCCCATTTATATGATCCCAAGAAAGAAAGTCAATTCAAAAGCTCAACCCAGAAACACTCTTGCCCCCAAAACAACATCGACTTCCGTTTATAATCACAACCTGACATTCTTGACCTCAAACTCCATTATCGATCCTAATCTAACTACATGGACCACTACAAGTGAAAGTGTGAACACCATAGTTTAACCCCGCTAGAGAAACCCGTACACAAAACCAATTCCCGATTTTTCTTTCTCCTTTTTTTTCCTATTCGCTTTCAAACTCTACCACCACTTGGCATTGTCGTGCAGACAGTTTCGGGAACAACGAAACGGATTTTACCCAGATGATCATGTCTCTAAGAACTACTTCAATTAAATCAGATCGGAATCCAAAATCGGAAAAAAGAGCACTCATTTCACTGTAGGAATCACATCTACCAATGCAACCATAAATAAGCATCAAATGATCAAGAAAAAAGGCCCAAAAAAGGCCAAAAAGCACATCAATCAAACCAAATTCATCATCTAACAGAATCGATAACCCAGAGAAGGCTATCACCAGATCAAAAACTTGGGAGTTAGAATGAAACAAGAGATTCCTGCAAGAAAAGCAAGCACGAAGGGTGTTTCCATACCTTCGGTGGGGGATTCGTGGAGAGATACCGGAGTAGGGTAGGGGGAGGGAGCCGGTGTTCTTGGTGTGGGTTGTGGGGGAGTTTGATTTTAGGTGCGGAGGAGGCGGCGGAGACCGGAGAGGACAAGGATGGGCAGTTCGTCGCCGGAGAGGAGGAAGGAGGAGAGGAGCCAGGGCTTGAGATCGGGATGCAGAATGAGGAGGGGAACGGCCTGCTTGTTTTTTTTGTAGTGAATTTGAGTTATGACGACGCGTATACGCGTCGTCGTAGGCCACAATCTACCATGACGCTAATTAGCGTCGTCTATGACTGACGCTTTTAGAAAGCGTCTGCATATATTAGGGCTGGACCGAAAATCGCCGACGCTTGTAAAAAGCGTCAGCAATAAAGGGTTGGTAAAACCCTATTTTTTTGTAGTAAAAGCACAAAATTAAGCATAAGCCACCTAAATAACGGCATTATGTCAAGCCAGTAAGTCCATCAAGTACCATGAATAATGGCATTTATCGTTTCGTTATTGTACGCATTTGCATTGACGGCCTCAAAAAGAAAGCATCATATGGTTATTAAAAGGTATTAACACTGCTTAATCACTAAAAAGAGGAAGAAAATGGTGTTAACACTGCTTAATCTGACCCGGGCCTACAAAATTGAACATGAAGCGAATTTTTCCTACAAAATTGCCATTATATTAATTATGATATATCATAATATTTTATATTGTAGAATGAATTATAACATATAATATTTATTATTATAATAATTACATAATATGTTTATACTGGCCATAGAGTTACCACGTCTCTTTAAGCATGGTGCAACCAGAGAATAACAAATACATTTGCAGTTGTAAGTTACAAGCAACCAAATCGGATCAGATGATTTTTGTAACTGCAAATGAATTGCATCAGTTCTATTTGCAAATACAAATCCCTTTTTATGCTACTGGATACATAAGCAACAAGATAGTCCCTTTTTTTCTCTTTTTTGTACATCATTTGGGTCTGTAAACTTTGTTGATGTCTCGAAAAATATTCACCATTTCAGAATTTGATGGGCTTTTCATCACCTTCTCAATCAAAAAAAAAAAAAAAGTAATTTATTAGACTACAGTTGATCGTAAATTTTAGTACATTTTTATTTATATTTCTTCTTTGTCACCAAGGCCATGAGAATTTTTTAATTTCTCAAATATTTCAACGCACTAAAGACTGGTTGTTGAACAATAAGCCTCTTGCAATTAGAATATCATTCATGCAAGCTTCAGCAATATAAAACAAAGCCATGGAGTTGATTTACTTTCAAAATACTGACTACATGCATCATGTTAATTTGTAAATTCTGTCCTAACTCTCTTTCTATGCTGGTGGTAAGTTAATGATCCAATCTAATAAGCCCAAATTAACTATTCGCTTCCCTCAAATATGGTCTCTAGCTGCGGCTCCCAGCTCCTTGGACTACTATTTCTGCGATCCTCCCTTCTTAAAATTTCAGACAGTACTTCCTCAACCGAAATCGTCATGGAAACCAGCTCCTGAAGCTGTTGCTTTTTTACGACTACCTTAACTCTCCTACAACTGCTATCCAGAACTTTTGTGTCCTCGGCCAAAGGATCTTCATCTCTAGAGGTGAGGCTAGTTGTGCCCAATGGAAGAAGGTAGTACGCACTTCCAATCCTTAGTTCATGTTCTGGTCGTAGATGTTGTGATGCTTGCTGTGAGACACCAACTCCAGAACCATCAAAATCTGGTAGAAAGTCCCTTACAAGGACGGACGCTCCATGATATTCTAGCACCTTGCCATCAGTCTTCGCGATCCTTATAGGGGTTCTATGATCTTCCAAAGAGTCATCCCATAAGATTTCTCTATTGGGTTTGGAGAGAGCAATACAATTGCCCATGTTTGTCTTGGAAAGGGAAGAGGAGAAGGAGGAGGAGAGAAAACGGAAGTAAGTTGTGGTGTTCTAATGAACGAAACTGGGAGAAGCCAATGCCCTTAAAAAAGGAAGGCAAGGTAGGAGAAGCGTTTGGCATTGGCAAAGCTTGTGAGAAGTTTGGAAAAGGGTGTGCCTCAAACAAGGAATGTAGAGAAAAGTGGTGGTGTTACTTTTTCTCTTTATCGTTTAAAGAAAGGTGAGACTAGAGCATCATTGTGTGTTCCCCATGGGCTTGTTGGGTGGGGGTAAAGGGAGGGGTAGAAAAGAAGGATTTGTTTTCAACGCGCATGCAGGTAGGTCGGCTAGTGGAGGATGGCGCACTGGACTCCCTCATCAACCCTTCATTGATCAACGTTTGTTGTGTTCCTTAAGTTTTGTTTTGTTAGAGGGAAACGCAATATTTGTAGATGAGTTAAGTAAGCAATTTCAGCCACTCATGGTAATAGCAGTCATAAGTATTGAATCCACCTCCGACTTGCATACAAAAGCAACAAGGCTTGCATGAGGCATCTGCAGTGAACGGATGGAATGCGTACGATCGATTTGGTTGAGACCCATCTTGTACTGTTCTGAGTGAAATAAATGAGTAGTTGTAAACGTTCTTTGCACGGGTCTCCAACAACTATACCATGATCTAATTTAACTAAATGATTCAAGTGCGTAGCTACAATCCAACTAAGTTTGGATGCAATGTGGTTGTCTAGAATTAGGGAGGAATGCTTTGTCGATACACTAGGATAAAGATGGAGTTGAATATGTTGCTGACGTTGCATGAACAAGTTTAGCATTTGGAGTTAGTTGCTGGATAAACTTCACTTATGAGTTTGCTAATTAATGGTTGATTGCTGGGCATGGCAGGCAGGTATAATGTGTGTTCGGCTGTTTATTACCTTTAGTAAACCCAGCCTCACAGTTTGCCTTCCACTATAGAAACCATTTGGCCCATGCCTTTGGCCAACCATGGGCAAGGAAGATCCAGCATAAAGGATGCCAGGCCCACCAAACAAGATCCACCAATTTACCTCAATTCACCCCGCGGGTTAGAAGCCACTCCTATGAGTTACAAAATTCACTCCTCATCTAGCGATGGTTTCTACTAGATACGTGAGATTTGGAAATTTTGCAGTCTTCTGAGTTGAGACAGACTATGATTGCAAATATATTAAACTGAGGTCTGATTTGGGCCTTGAGCCTAAGCTATTTTCATATGTAGTCAGGCTTCAGGCCGTGCTTATTTAAGATTTGATATTTTCTTTGCCCAAGCCTGGCTCAGATCAGATCTAATTTGGATCTAGCTTAAATACAAGTTCATTCCTTTCCAACCCAAAGCCCACAATTGTTTGTGCAAAGCCCACATAAGCTAGTCTAACCTAATAGTAGGTCTGGTACAATGATCGGCCTAGAGGGGTTAGGAAGTAGCCTAGCACCTTTTGACCAGGCCTAGTATGAAGAGAGAGGCCTAAAGGCCCGTTTCTCGGTCCATATTCGACACAGAGAAGGGGGGCTAGGAGTTAATCCTAGCCTCCACCTCTATTTAAGGACCCCTAGTCCTCCTTGACGAGCCACCACCATTAAACATGCAGCCGATAGCCCTCATCCCTCTCTTTTACGCATGACACCATCCCTATTTTCATCGATTTCTCGACCAACTGGTGTCTTGATGCCTTGTTGAAGCCGAAGGATTGTGCTACCACCTTCCCCGATCTCACCATTTGTCGGACAACGATCGCCAACCGGAATCTCATCATGGGATTGTCGAGTTTCAAGCGATAAGCCATCCCCTATTTTTGAGATCAACCCTCTACTTCCTTTGATCATTTTTATCACCCGGCTGGAGCTCTGGCCAAGCCTTCTTGGATCTCTCCATGACTACACAGCGAAACTGTGGCCACCAACGAACAAGTTGAGCCATAATGGACACCCAAGTCTTATACCCTTTTTTTGGGGGGGCGAGCTTTCCTTTGTTTCCACTGGTGGTGCCACTGTTGGCTATAGCCTCCTTGCGTAACGGTCCTTTGATAGTTAGTCACCTCCATCACCGAACCATCAGCCTTCCTCTACCTTGGTTCAAACACGAAAAGCCCTTCCTGTTTTGGTTTCTTTCCTTTCTTCTATCTCTTTCGCTCTCTTCTTCCCTCTTATTTATTCCCTCACTCTCTTTTGGGTTTGGTGGATCTTAGAGGGTCTCTTTCTTTGACCTCAAGCGACTCTAGCATGGTAGTCCCCTACCACTCCTATGGGAGTTGCGTGATGCCCCCATCTTGGTTTTGTTACTCACTGCTGAACTCCACCATTATTAGTCCTTGATGTGTTGTCTGTACCTTAATCTAATTCTTGTTCCATGATTGGTTGTAGGGTTACCCAAGATTAGATCGACCTAGGCTATTTTACTCTGCCACCTAGCCAGCCCTGTCCTCTCTACACCTTTTCCTTATGATTATGCATCATCGCCCCAAATTCCATGGCAATATCTTCTAATTATTGGATTCAATCTAATGTATGGTTTTTGAGACTTAAGATTTTTATTTTAAAATTGTTTATGGTTAAATTTTGGTAGAAATATAATTTTGAATATTAGCTGTTGAAGACGACTCATAGAGTTAGTAAGTTCAGTTGTTGTTCGTCTTGCAAGGTAAATAATGTAACGCCCTTTTCTAAATTTTTCAGCAAATTATGTAATATTGATATTAAATATTGAATTAATTCTACGTTGTACTATATGTGATTTGTGAAATTAAAGAATAGTGTTTTATTACCGAATAATATGTCTACTTCTAAAGTATTATATGGCTCATTATTGAAAGTAATATTTTTGTTATGGATTATGCTCATCATTTATCGATTGATTTATTTCAATCGCATGGACTATGTACCTTTTGATTTGAAACATGAAACATATTTTTTATGAAAAGAGTTTGATACGAAACAGTTTCGGACTCTCAGATTAATTCTACCAAAGATCCCGCTAATAGAAGTTAAATTTTGGTACTTGATTTGTCCTGGAGGACTTATCACGCACTAAAATAAGATGACATAGTATCTATTTATCTTTGATAAAGGATTATTTTCATGAGTTTGCCTTGCTATCATGTTCCTATTATCGTATTGAATGATCACCAAACATGGTGCACTGTAAAAAGGGTATTGTTGGGGGAAAAGTGGATCAACCGGAGCACGTGCACCAAAACCCGGTGGCGAGCGTGATGATGACGAGCACACTCTCGGCAGTCACGACCTCAGTGCGCCTGACCTCATCGCGCTCAACCTCGGCATGAACGACCCTAGCACTCACGACCTCGGCAAGCATGACCTCGGCAGTCACGACCGCTGCAGGCCTGTCCTTGGAAGGCATAACCTCGGCTGGCATGGTCTCGGCTGAGCTAAGCTCGATTGATCTTAAGGCTAAAAAAGACCCTCACTCCACCGAAAATCAAGTCTTATATATCCGGGATCAAATCCCGCAATCTCCACCTCACCGGCTGTCAACGTTTGAATTCATACGATCTCAACCGATCGCCAGCTAGTCCAAAATCTCGGGCCATTTATGGTAACTCCTTGATTCGCACAATCAGACCCGATCGCAGGTAATCACTGCACCCCCTCCTATAAAAAGAGGGGGGAAGCTCTAAAGAGGGGACCTTCCTCTCCTCCGGCTCAAAAACATATCTCCATTCTCTCTCCATTAAAAGTTCCTCTCTGACTTAAGCATCGGAGGGCCTTCGCTGGAACCTCCGGCCAAAGGCTTCTTGCAGGTCCGCCGGAGACGGTCGTCCGCCACTGCACCGCAACCGGAGCTCCTCCTCCTCGGTCCACGGTCACCCTCGGGTCCAATTTCCATCAACAATTGGCGCTAGAGGAAGGGACCGAGTTGTGATCATGAGACTAAGGAGCAGAGGAGCCTCTAATGCCTCCCGACATCATGCACTAAGTTCTGGCCGCTCAGTCCAGAATCCACCGCTGAGGCCTCCGGCAGATCAAGTTTCACAGATCCAGCCTGAGCAATTTAACACGCTGGTGTAGCAAGTCCAGGCACTAGCAGCAGCAGTCCAAGACCTGCAATGAGTGGAGGCCCCTCTTGTGCTGCCTCCACGGGTTCACATCCGATCGGCACTTCTTTCCAACGGGCCTGTGTCCCAAGGTCGGGATCCCCATGACTCTTCAAGGGTCAATAATGGAAAACGGCGTTGTCACCGTGGTTCTACCCGAGCGTCTTCCTGGAGAGAGCTGCTAAGGAGCCGCCAGGATAGAAGGCCACAGCCTTGGGAAGTCGGATCGACCCCGGGTCAGTCGATACCGGAGCAGACCATCGTGGAAACTTCCCAAGGTGGAGAACTTGACAAGAAGGTCGAAGAACTCGAGCGACGAATCGAGGTGATTCGGGATCAAAGAATCAGGCATGAGGGCGACCCCAATTTCACTACCAAGTCGCCTTTCTTCCGCCTAATCGAGGACGAGCCGATCCCACCAAGATTCAAGATGCCCCAGATAGAACCCTACAACGGGACCATGATGGAAACCTCTCAAAACCACACAGCCATGGCACTCAGCCAAGCGAGGTCCAAGCAACACTCAAGGACCAAATCGGATAACTGATGAGCCTAGAGGCTGACCAAGCCTTAGGCGACCGAAAGGGGCAAAGGCAATCAGGCACATGCGCCGGCCAAGACCAATGCCTGTGCGCAACAATACCGACAACAGCGCACAGGACCAGTCTGCACGCCAGAATTCGCCCCATCAACACAATGGGCACCCACCGAGCAAGGCAAAGGCCGAGCGCGCCACGCAGCAGTGCCTGCGCGCCCAGCCAACCGAGCGCGCCCAACCAGACAAGCGCTCCAACCAAACAAAGCAACTGTCACGCGCGCTGCGCACAACTGCTTACGCGCCCGGCCAGCCGCGCGTGCCAACCAACAGTGCGTGCCCTTGCGCACGAGGCAACGGCTGAGCGTGCAACTCACAAACTTCTGCGCGCCCGACCAACTATGCGTGCCCTTGCGCGCGTTCTTGCCCAAGCGCATAATCTACAAGCTTGGGCACGGCCATCCAGCCGCGTGCACCCTGGCATGCACCCTTCCAGCCATGCCCGCCCTTGTGCGCTCTCTTGTTCGACCCCAGCGGGCAAGTCCATCCCTACTACCCCAACAGGGCATCCGGCCAAAGCTCACCCCGAAGGTTTCAAAGTACTGAGGGGCATTGCAAATGGATCTGGCCCGAGACAGACCACTCTGTGGCCTTAGCCGTATGTGGGCGCTTGTGGCTGTGGCCATGCACGGACACACCGCAGCAGCGGCCTCCTACTAATCCAGCAGAGCATCTTCCCAAAGCTCACCTCGAGGGTTTCAAAGTTTGAGGAGCATTGCAAATAGGTATGGCTGAGTCATTGCCTTGGCCGTGTGCGGGCGCTCGTGGCTGTGGCCATGCATGGGCGCACCGCAGCAGCGGCCCCCTACTACACTAGCAAGGCATCCGCCCAAATTCCACCCCGAGGGTCCAAAAGTCTGAGGAGCGTTGCAAATTGACTTGGCCAAGCCGTGCCCTTGGCCTTGCCGCAGCCTTGGCCGTGTGCGGGCGCCCGTGGCCGTGGCCATGCACGGGCGTGCTGCAACAGCGGCCTCCTACTATACCGGCAGGGCATCCACCCAAATTCCACCCCAAGTGTCCAAATGCCTGGGGAGCGTTGCAACGAACCTCGCCTGGGTGCGCGCCAAGATTTCCAAGATGTGCGGCCCGTCAGCCGGATTCCGCGAGCCAACGGCAGCCAACCGCAGCCAATCCACCAACTGCAGCCAACTGCAGCCAACCACAGCCAAGGGACAACTCCCTTCCAGCAATTGTATCCAACCTTGCAGTCTATAAATACCCTTGAAGGGCAGAAGCAAGGCATCCATCGAAAATATCCAGAAACCTGTGGAAAGTTCACTTGTAATTCGGCCATAGGACTTGGGCTAGGGAGAGCCACACCAAGTTCTCACTAGATTAGGCTAGCCAGAGGCATGTCTACCTCTGCTAGATTGGGCTATTAGGGATTTCTTCCGAGTCCTTAGTAGATTGGGCTAGTGCGAGAACCTTATATACACCACTAGATTTATTTGTTGCATTTGTACTTTGTATTCCTCATTTTAGTTCAAATGAATAGCCACTGTGCAATCACTTTCCAACCATCCAAGTTGTCTTCCAATTAACTTAGGCTGCCAATTCCAATTCCGACGGGCAAATCCTTGGCGCTACCTTCTAATCAGTCCACGGAAGCATTGCAACTCGGCTAGAAGCCAAGCAGCAAAGAAAGGCGTAGTGTGGGGCTTGGGGACCGAGAGCACCCCTCCATCATTGGTGCTTTCATTGAGAGAATTTCATGCTTGAGAAGATGGAGTCTGTGGGGAACTCCAATGACCAACAGCAAAGGCTTGAGGCCTTGGAAGGCCATTCCGTGCAACTTGGCAAGGCATTGGAAACCCTATCCAATACCTTGGCCGAGATGAGAAAGGAGTGGAGATGAGAAGGGAGACAAATGCTAGCATAGAAAGATTGGAGAGAAAAATAGAAGAGAGGGGAAGAGAGAAAAATCAGAGGGAGAGGCTTAGATTGCATGCCTCGAGGCAGGGCCAGGAAAGTGACAGAGGCAGTTGGGGTTATGGCATGAGAGAAAATAGGAGACTGGGGAGTAGAATAGAAGGACCCAGGGTAATGTTTGAGAGATGGGTTGAAGAAAATAGAGAGGGTGTGAGCCAAGAAGATTACTATGGAGAGGAAGTAATGGCAGATGAGGAGTCCTTTCCTGTTCATAGGCTTCATGTCCAAAGGGAGCACAGGGAGAGGAGAATGAGAGGAGATCGGGATGAAGACCTTGATGAGGGGAGCCCTCGGCCAAGGGAGCAAGGGCTTAAAACACCCAAGATAGATTTCCCAAGGTTCAGTGGCGGAGACCCATATGAGTGGTTAGGCAAGATCGATCAGTACTTCGATGTGTATGAAGTGTCAAGAACTGATCGAGTGATCCTTACAAGTTTCCACTTAAAAGGCAGGGCAAACCGGTGGTGGAGGTGGATCTGTGATAAGTGCTTAATAATTTATAATTTAGTCATCCTTCCATAGCACTTATCAATGTTTTTAAACTGATAAATACATATTTTACCATGAAATTGAATAAACATTGAATTAAATTTAAATTATGGTAAGAGGTAAATAATTCTTTTCTTAAACCAGATTTTGAACTTGTCTCTCTCTCTTGATTGCAATCTTTCATGAAAACTACAGAAAAACATATAAGGAGATTGTGTTGACTCGGCTAAGGTTATAATTAAATGGGTTTTGGTCCTGATTAGATTGAAAGTTATAATTGTATGGAAAATATTTTTATTAAGTCATGGTCTTGGTTTTGACCGGTCGAGTTTGATCTGAAGCAGCTTAGCAAGAATTAAATGACAATAGGCTCAAGGACAAGTCAACCATCATGACCCACCTCAAACCCAAAGCAATTCCTTACCAGCCTTCATATAAAATTTATAAATTGAAAATAAAAAAAGAAGATAATTAATATAATTAAATAAATAAAAATAATTTCGGGGAAAATCACTGGATTCACTGTTCATATGAACAGTGTCCCGTAAAAACACTGTTCATATGAACAGTGGGAAATAATATAATATAAAAAAAATAAATAAATAAAATTGTTTCACTGTTTATCTCCTTCCTCCCTCTATCTATTCTTCCCATGATCTCGCCTCACAGAGCGCCCCGCTGCCCGTTCCAGCCACGAGTCCCACGCGGTGCAGCCAGATCCAGATCCTCCGCCTCCTCTTCCGCCCGTGACGCCTCCGGCGTCTCCCCGTCGATCTCGCGGCCAGCCCTCTTCCCAGCAGCCGAGATCCAGCTCTTCCGCATCAGCCCGTTCCAGCCGCATCCAACGAGCACACCAGCGAGCAGCTCCTCCGTCTTCTCCGAGATCCGGTCGTCCGCGTTCCTCCCATCGATTCCCAGCTCCAATCCCTGTGATTCAGCCTTCACCGCGATCCCAGCCGACTGCATTCAACGAGCCGGTAACCCAGCCCCTTCCAGATCGGCACCCGCTTCGAGCTCCATCTTCGCCCGAGATCATTCCCAACATCACGCCCTCCTCCTCTCTCGGGATCCATCGCTGCTGGTCTTCGGCGAGCTATAAGAGGAAGACGAAGAAGGGAGAGCGGGGGGGGGGGGAGAGCTCGGTTCAACAGAAAAACAGGGGAGACCCCCTGTTTCAGTGAAAAGAAGAAGAAAGCTGAGAGGGAGATGAAGAAATAAAATAAAAAAAGAGAGAAGAGAGAGAGGCTGGGAGCGGAAGGGAGTGAAGAGCAATTTTTTTATGAAGATGGGAGGACTTTTGGCCAGCATGAGCAGCTAAGCCTCGGTTTAGGGGTTTGATGAAGCCATAGAGGAGTATTCGTTTCATTTTTATTGATTTGAGTTTGTATTGTAAGATAGGTTGCATGATGAAGAATTTATCAATTGATCTTATGATTTATCCAATTTATGTGAATCATTTATCTTGCATAAAATATTTTACATAGATTGATCTATTTCATCGAATCCAACACCTGTGGTTTGGAGGAGATATTCATGTGACATCGATTTTATGTTTAATGACTTAATGATCAGATGCATCATGCTAGGTTAGACAGGTCATGCTTATCGTTAGAGTAGATGGTTTGTGCTAGACTTAGATGATTCATGCTGGAAATTAGTTATATTTTCTTTTGTGATTGCTTTGGCTTGTAGTCGGAAGCAATCAAGTCTTACATACAACTCAATCATTGAAAAGCGTCACGGATATAAATCTATCGGTGGAATCTAGCCCTAAACACCTCTCTCCATAGATAATTCATATTACTACACCCATATTAATTCTTAGTTTTTATCATTTACTCTAGCTTATCCCCTTTGAAGTAATTATTTAATTAGGAAAAATAACTTGTCTCCAATCCCTGTGGACCGACACCCGTAATCACTATCCTACAGGATACGTGCTATTGCGTGGTTTATTTTTGAAATTGAAATAACCGATCAATTTTTGGCGCCGTTGCCGGAGATTGCTTGCATAGTTATTTTTCCTATCATAAAAAAAATTTAATTAATTAAAAAAAACTTTAAAAATATATATATATATATATAAATTATTCTCTATTATTGTTACTTTTCTTATCTCCTTTTTCTCTTCTACTAATTTTTTTTTTTAATTTTTCTTTTGGTCTTATTTGATCACGAATCGAAGAGGAGATCTGGGCTATCAGAAAGGAATGCTTTGGAGGTTTGCTAAAAAAAAAATTTAAAATTGCTGGGGAAATTCTCTTTGGTAACCTCTAAACCTTTCTTATTTAAATTAATTATTAACTTGAAATTTTGTGGTGATTGTTTGATTTCAATTTCAACAAGAGTGTGAATGCATGCTTGATACACATACACAAATCAATCTGCACATAGTAAGGGCAATCACCCCAACAAGATAAGAGCCGGATTTCATCACCGGACTCTTGCCCAACTTAGGTGAACTCAATCTCACATAGTGTCACTTTAATTAAAATCAATTAGACATTGGCTCCTAGGGACATTCGAGCTCAATAGGACGAAGATCACCGAAGGTTGCACCAATTTCGCTCTGTGGCTTAGTTGATGTCTAGGCAAGCTTTGTCCCTATAAGGGAGACAGTTCATCTGTTCGAGGCAAGTGGGTTTTAAGTGGGACCTTTGCGAACGCATCGTGACCCCTCCACTTACCTGGGAGCTTACCTGGTCAACTCGGTTCATTAGACCGGATTGGAGGCTTAGGTGCCCTCTTCAAACCAGTTAGGAGCTGTCTAGTGGTTTCAGGACAAACACAAGGATTGATGTGTTTATCTTTTATTGCATGCTTGATTGATCAAGTACTAGTGTATGCAAGGTAGTCGTTCTAGAGTACGAAACCTATTACCTTTTGACCCTAAAATAGAATGAACCCTTAGGAACATTCGAGCTAAGATCAAAATATTAGGATCATCCCCACCTCTTAAGATGGCTGAAGAACAACCCAAACTCCTGAGGGAATATTTTACTCCCACTATTTACACTTCCCCATCTTGCATTCGATTATCTGAGGTAGCAGCTGTACAATACGAAATAAAGTCTAGTGTGATCCAAATGCTTCCATCTTTTTATGGGCTCACCAATGAAGATCCATATAAACACCTAGATGAATTCCTTGAGATTTGCACCACTGTCAAGATTCAGAATTTCACTGATGATGCTCTGAAACTTAGATTATTCCCCTTCTCCCTTAAAGATAGAGCCAAGCAATGGTTGAATTCTTTAGAAGCCAACTCGATTCATTCCTGGGGTCAAATGCAACAAGAATTCTTAAAAAAATACTTTTCCATAGGAAGAACGAACCAGTTTAGACGTGCTATCACAAGCTTCTCCCAAACTGAGGGAGAAGAATTTCATGAAACTTGGGAGAGATTTCGGGACCTAATCCGTAAATGCCCACATCATCAAATACCTAAGTGGCAGCTAGTGCAATGCTTCTATGACGGATTGACTGAACGAAACCGTCAGATGATTGATGCCGCATGTGGGGGGACATTCATGCTTCAAAATGAGCATGAAGCATGGAAATTATTTGAAAATCTAAATGAAAACTCCCTCCACCATGCTTCATGTTCTCGTCAAGTACCCCCGAGTTCTCAAAGAAAAGGGACCATTTGTGAAATAAGTCATTCTATGGACCTGTCTAGCAAGGTAGATGCATTGTCCCATAAGATTGACCAACTGATGATAGGTGGGCATTACATGAACTCTTCCCAAGCACAAGTGTGTACTATTTGTTCTAGCCCATCCCACCCTATTCATGAGTGCCCTTCAGCGCCCCAATTCCCCGAACTCGTGCAAGAACACATCAATGCTGCTCAAACACTGCCTAGACTGGGTAATGACCCATTTTCCAATACATATAACCCGGGATGGCGAAATCATCCAAACTTTTCTTGGAAGCAGCAAGCTTCGAACACAGCCCAACCCTATTTCCAAAATTTTCAAAATCCTCAAAATTTTCAAACCCAACAAAATATTCATCCCTACCGTCCCTCGACTCAATTTCAACACACTTCTCCTCCACCCCAAAGAAACACAGCCTTTGAGGAGAAAGTGTTGAACGCCCTTCAAGGTTTGGAAACCATTACACAATTAGTGCACTCTCATACGCAATCAATCGCCAAGCTAGAATCCCAAATGGGTCAACTAGCTAATGCACTAAACAAGCGAGAGGAAGGAAAGCTTCCAAGCCAACCACTAAGTAATCCTAGGGGACAATACATGGCTCAAGAAAATCAACTAAATGCAATTCATCATGAACAAGCCAATGCTTTGACTACCCTAAGAAGTGGACGTGTAGTAGACAATAAGATTGGGGAGGACAACAATAAGGAAGATGAAGAAGAGGATAGAAATGTGTCAAATGAAAAACCTTCTTCTTCTTCTTCACCTAGTCCACCTTCTACCAAAACTCATATCCCAAAGGCCCCATATCCTGAAGCTCTTACTTCACCCTCTCCATTTGGCAAAAAGGGAACTTCATTAGAAGAGATGATGGAGGTCTTCAAACAAGTTAAAATCAACCTCCCACTCCTTGATGCCATCAGACAAGTTCCCTCCTATGCCAAATTTCTCAAAGACCTTTGTACACAAAAGCGAAAATCTAGGACACATGTGCCTAAAAAGGTCTTCCTAACTGAGCAAGTGAGTTCTATTCTCCAACACAACACCCCTCCAAAATTCAAAGATCCTGGTGCTCCCACCATCTCCTGTGTCTTAGGAAATAATTTCATTGATCGAGCACTCTTAGATCTAGGGGCAAGTGTCAACCTTTTACCTTATTCAGTTTATGAGAAACTTGGTTTAGGTGAGTTAAAACCAACCTCGGTATCCCTTCAATTGGCTGATCGATCTGTAAAAACACCACGTGGGATAATTGAAGATGTTCTTGTCAAGGTAGATAAATTCTATTTTCCAGTAGATTTCATTGTCCTTGATATGGAACATGAGCCCAATCCTAATAAACAAATCCCCGTGATCCTTGGGCGGCCCTTTTTAGCAACAGCCAATGCATGCATCAATTGTAGAACAGGGGTAATGAACATATCATTTGGGAACATGAAGGTAAAATTAAATGTGTTCAATGCGGCCGACCAACCCGCAAGGAAAATTGAGTGTTTTATGATAGACAAAATAGATGACCTCATAGAAGGAGATGCAAAAACTATCTCACTATGTCTGGCTGAAGACAATAAACTTAGCGCTTGTTGGGAGGCAACCCAATTCTCTTAGATTTATTTAACATTGAGGACAATGTTAGGTTTAGGTTTGGGGGTATTTTTGAGTATTTTTAAGAATTTTTGGTTTTGTTTGCATCTCTTGCATTCGTTTTCACTTCACAATGTTAGGTTTAGGTTTGGGGGTATTCATCTTGATTTTCATCCAAAAAAAAAGAAAAAAAAATATGTCATTTTCATTTTTATAAAATAATAAATAATAAAAAAATTTAAAAATAATAATAATAATAATAAAAAGTTTTTGTTTTTTTAAAAAAAACAAAAAAAAACCTAATTTCTATACATTAATGTGAGAATGATAAACACACAAGGTATATAAAATCTAAAAAGCCCAATGACTAGTCGGAAGTTATACAAATTTAAGTTCTTTTTATTAAGTCTCTCTTAGGGAGTTGTAAGCTAATTAATACTTTGGAATTTCACTACACACTGGCCGACCCTTCTAAGGTCTAGGCTCGACATTATATTGATAGTATAGTAGCAACCTTGGACCCTGATGAATCATACTTATCTAATCCAAAAAAAAAAAAAATCATCAATAAAAAAGGATTTAGTCAGGAACATCGAAAAGGGCTACCTATTGTCAAAGGTTAAATGGGCTTGTGATGAGGACTCCGAGCATAAGTCCGTAGGGGAGTCTTGATGCCTGACACCTTGTGCCAACTGGTGTGAGAGTTGTCGACTGATTGCTCGTTACCCGGAGAAATCACTACAAGAGTAAAAGTACACAATTATACATCTTTCAAAAAAAAAAAAAAAGTTCTGTATTGACCTTGAAAAAGACAATAGTGTGAAAGCCGTCGTTGTAAAAATTCGAGTAAACTGGAATATTACAGATAAAGCCTGTGAGGTACTAAAGTAAACATCCACAACTCTCGAAATCCTACAGATATGATGATTTTGAATCAGTGAGCAGGTCTTTTCGACCAATCCTTGGAAACTACTAGTATTAACAATATTTTGGAGATCCGAACCCTTAGCTTGTGTACGGTCCAGATTTCACCAAGCACTCCAGTATAAATGAGTCTTACAACTCCCTAAACGGAAACTTAATGACTTTAACTTAGATTGCATACTAATCTAGAATTTGGGCTGACTTAGTAAATAAAACCGTGTGTGCTTTGAAATTCTTATCATTTATGTATCTTAAATTAGATTTGAATTAAAAAAAAAAAAAAAACAACAACAACAACAACAACAAATTAATCATAAACAATAAATGATATTGAAGTTTGTGGGTATCTTCACTGGAAACCCTCACGAGACTATAACTCGTCCACTAGGGTAACCTAGGGGTTTAAAGCCTTGTTGTATATGGTAAATGCAATCGCGATGCCTGCAAAAGTGAGTTAGAGCTTTTCTTTAATTTTATTTTGCTCGAGGACTAGCAAAACATAGGTTTGGGGGTGTGATAAGTACTTAATAATTTATAATTTAGTCATCCTTCCATAGCACTTATCAATATTTTTAAACTGATAAATACATATTTTACCATGAAATTGAATAAACATTGAATTAAATTTAAATTATGGTAAGAGGTAAATAATTCTTTTCTTAAACCAGATTTTGAACTTGTCTCTCTCTCTTGATTGCAATCTTTCATGAAAACTACAGAAAAACATATAAGGAGATTGTGTTGACTCGGCTAAGGTTATAATTAAATGGATTTTGGTCCTGATTAGATTGAAAGTTATAATTGTATGGAAAATATTTTTATTAAGTCATGGTCTTGGTTTTGACCGGTCGAGTTTGATCTGAAGCAGCTTAGCAAGAATTAAATGACAATGGGCTCAAGGACAAGTCAACCATCATGACCCATCTCAAACCCAAAGCAATTCCTTACCAGCCTTCATATAAAATTTATAAATTGAAAATAAAAAAAGAAGATAATTAATATAATTAAATAAATAAAAATAATTTTGGGGAAAATCACTGGATTCACTATTCATATGAACAGTGTCCCGTAAAAACACTGTTCATATGAACAGTGGGAAATAATATAATATAAAAAAAATAAATAAATAAAATTGTTTCACTGTTTATCTCCTTCCTCCCTCTATCTATTCTTCCCATGATCTCGCCTCACAGAGCGCCCCGCTGCCCGTTCCAGCCACGAGTCCCACGCGGTGCAGCCAGATCCAGATCCTCCGCCTCCTCTTCCGCCCGTGACGCCTCCGGCGTCTCCCCATCGATCTCGCAGCCAGCCCTCTTCCCAGCAGCCGAGATCCAGCTCTTCCGCATCAGCCCGTTCCAGCCGCATCCAACGAGCACACCAGCGAGCAGCTCCTCCGTCTTCTCCGAGATCCGGTCGTCCGCGTTCCTCCCATCGATTCCCAGCTCCAATCCCTGTGATTCAGCCTTCACCGCGATCCCAGCCGACTGCATTCAACGAGCCGGTAACCCAGCCCCTTCCGGATCGGCACCCGCTTCGAGCTCCATCTTCGCCCGAGATCATTCCCAACATCACGCCCTCCTCCTCTCTCGGGATCCATCGCTGCTGGTCTTCGGCGAGCTATAAGAGGAAGACGAAGAAGGGAGAGCGGGGGGGAGAGCTCGGTTCAACAGAAAAACAGGGGAGACCCCCTGTTTCAGTGAAAAGAAGAAGAAAGCCGAGAGGGAGATGAAGAAATAAAATAAAAAAAGAGAGAAGAGAGAGAGGCTGGAAGCGGAAGGGAGTGAAGAGCAATTTTTTTATGAAGATGGGAGGACTTCCGGCCACCATGAGCAGCTAAGCCTCGGTTTAGGGGTTTGATGAAGCCATAGAGGAGTATTCGTTTCATTTTTATTGATTTGAGTTTGTATTGTAAGATAGGTTGCATGATGAAGAATTTATCAATTGATCTTATGATTTATCCAATTTATGTGAATCATTTATCTTGCATAAAATATTTTACATAGATTGATCTATTTCATCGAATCCAACACCTGTGGTTTGGAGGAGATATTCATGTGACATCGATTTCATGTTTAATGACTTAATGATCAGATGCATCATGCTAGGTTAGACAGGTCATGCTTATCGTTAGAGTAGATGGTTTGTGCTAGACTTAGATGATTCATGCTGGAAATTAGTTATATTTTCTTTTGTGATTGCTTTGGCTTGTAGTCGGAAGCAATCAAGTCTTACATATAACTCAATCATTGAAAAGCGTCACGGATATAAATCTATCGGTGGAATCTAGCCCTAAACACGTCCATAGATAATTCATACTACTACACCCATATTAATTCTTAGTTTTTATCATTTACTCTAGCTTATCCCCTTTGAAGTAATTATTTAATTAGGAAAAATAACTTGTCTCCAATCCCTGTGGACCGACACCCGTAATCACTATCCTACAGGATACGTGCTATTGCGTGGTTTATTTTTGAAATTGAAATAACCGATCAATCTGGGCCTTGTATAAGAAGGAAGGCAGGAGAATAGGATGGTCTACCTTTGTAGAAGAATTCATGGTGCAATGGGGGCCTTCTTCCGTCATCAACCATCACGGTCAACTTGCCAAACTCAAACAAGAAGGCAAAGTCCGAGGCTACATCGATGAATTCCAGCAAGTACAGACATTGGTCATCGGATGGTCCAAAGAGGCCTTGCTTGGGACCTTCATTGACGGTCTCAAACCATGGCTAGCCAAGGAGATAAAACTCAAGCAGCCGACTAGGCTACAGGAGGCAATACGGATAGCTGAGATCCTTGATCAATGCTACCGGCCGGAGCAGCCAATGGCCACCAAATTCCTACCACCCAAGGCAAACTTCAAAGGAAGAGAGCCTGCTGCATCTAGCAGCAAGCCACTGACTGTCAAGAAACTCACTCAGGAGGAGCTTCAAGACCACATCAAGCACGGTCTATATTTCAAATGCGGCAACAAATGGAGCCGTGAGCATCGCTGCAAGTCTAGCCAGGCCTACCTACGAGACGTGGGCAGTAAGGAGGAGACCGAAGGCGCCGCAGAAACAGATGATAGCAGCAGTGGCCCAGAGTCCACAGAAGAAACCGAGTTGACCAAAGAGAGAGATGAAGCCGAATTATCCCTACATGCATTGTCAGAAGTGCAGCAACCTTCCACCATGAGGCTCATGGCATGGATCGGCAAGCACGAGGTATATCTGTTAGTTGACAATGGGTCTTCTCATAATTTTATTAATGCTAGAATACTCAGGAGAGTAGGCTTAAAAGAAGAAGCCATAGAGCCATTTGATGTAAAAGTGGCCAGCGGCAAAAAGCTTACTAGCGAGGAGGTTGTCCGAGAAGTCAAGCTAAACATACAAGGGGTCCGAATCAAAGCAGACCTGCATGTGCTTCGGCTTGTCGGACTAGACATAGTCCTGGGCAACACATGGTTACGAAGTTTGGACAAAGTAGTCACTCACTACGGCTCCATGTCCATGGAGTTCAGGATCGGAGGACAAAAGAAGCGGTGGACAGCAATTTGCAGCAAAGAGATGCGGCCTTGCGAGGCCAATGTGCTGGAGCGATGGTGCATAGGCGGAGCCAACTGCTTTGCCGTGCTACTGACCAACCACGGCCAAGAGGAACCCAACTCTCAGCCACAACTAGACAAAGAATTCGAGGCACTGCCTTTGCCAATTCAAAGCCTACTGGAGGCACATCGGGGTGTTCTGGAGGAGCCCACATCCCTTCCACCGCAACGACCCTTCAACCAACCCATCAGGTTGAATGACGAAGCAAAGCCCATCAATGTTCCGCCTTATCGATACGCCCATTGTCAAAAGAATAAGATCGAAAAGCAGGTGGACACCATGTTGAAACGAGGGCTAATCTGCCACAGTTCAAGTCCCTTTTCTTCACCAATTTTCTTGGTGAGGAAGATGGATGGAATGTGGCGCTTTTGCATAGATTAGAGGGCCTTAAACGAGGCCACTATCAAAGATTGGTTCCCTATTCCGATTGTGGATGAAATCCTCGACGAATTGCATGGAGCACAGTACTTCACACTGTTGAATCTCTGGGCCGGCTACCATCAAATTCGAATGCGAGAAGAAGACGTCCACAAGACAGCCTTCCGCACTCACTCGGGGCACTATGATTACTTAGTCATGCCGTTCGACCTGTGCAGAAGTGTTCCATAAACTTTCCAGGTGACTATGAATGAAGTGTTCCGACCATACTTACGAAGGTTCATAATAGTTTTCTTCGATGACATTCTGATATATTCTAAAACCATGGACGAGCACTTGCAGCACCTGAAGCAAGTCCTACAAATCTTGGAAGAGCACCACTTTTATATCAAGCCATCCAAGTGTGAATTCGTCTAGGAAGAGTTTGAGTACCTTGGGCACATTGTCTCCAGAGACGGTGTGCAAGTCGATCAGAGAAAGATAGAGGCTATGACAGACTGGCCTCTACCAAAGGACATCTCAGCCTTAAGGGGATTCCTTGGGCTGACTGGATACTACCGGCGGTTCGTGCAACACTATGGACTGATCGCAAAGCCACTAACCAACATGCTAAAGAAAGGCAAATTCCAATGGACCGATGCAGCAAGAGAGGCCTTCGACAATCTTAAGAGGGCCATGACACAGACCCCGGTGCTTGCCCTACCGACGCCAGCAATGAAGCTATTGGGGTTATTATTGTGTAGGAAAAGAGACCACTGGCCTATATCTCCAAAACTTTAGGGCCAAGGAAGAAGGTCTGGAGCACCTATGCAAGAGAACTATTGGCGGTAGTTCATGCAGAAAAGGCATGGCGGCCCTACCTCTTGGGCAGGCGCTTTACCATCATCACAGACCAGCAGGCACTGCGGCATCTCCTACACCAGAAAATTGTAACACCAGAGCAGTAGAAGTTTATTGTCAAGCTGCTTGGGTTCGAATACGACATTATCTACCAGCCAGGCAAAGAGAACAAGGTTGCAGATGCACTGTCTCGGAAAGAAAGCAACCAAGTTCTATAGGTTGCGGCAGAAGTTGAACAACCCATCTGTGCTGCCATCAGTGGAGTAGATTGGCGGATTTGGGACCAAATCTGCAAAGCCACTAAGTTAGATGCTCAAGCCCAGGAGATCCAGGAGAAAATCGAAGCATCTATGGGTGGTGTGGCCAATTTCAAACTGAGGGACAAACTGATCTACTACAAAGGTAACATTTATGTTCCTGATGTTCCTAACTTGAGACAACGCATCTTAAACCACTTCCATAACAGTAAGGAAGGGGGCCATTCTGGCTGGCTTCGCACCTATGTGTGTGTAAAGCATTTTTTCTTTTGGGAGGGACTGAAGCAACAAGTCAAAACCCAAGTAGCCACATGTGAGACATGCCAAAAGGTCAAATATGACCCAAGAGCACCTCCAGGACTACTACAACCACTTCCCATTCCAAGCCTTATTTGGGAAGATTTGAGCATGGACTTCATAGATGGACTGCCAGCAAGCAGAGGCTACGAAGTCATCTTAGTAGTAGTAGATCGGCTGAGTATGTATGCACATTTCATTGCCCCCAAACATCCTTACACAGCAAAATCAGTGGCCAAAGTATTTGTGAAGATGATAGTACGGCTACATGGAGTGCCACGAAGCATCATCTCAGACCGAGACAATATCTTTATGAGTGCCTTTTGGAAGGAATTGTTCACACTGCAAGGGAGCAAGCTCAAATACAATTCTTCATACCATCCACGGACCGACGGGCAGACAGAGGTCATCAACCGAACTCTGGAACAATATATGTGTTGTTTTTTCCATGAGCAACAGATACGATGGGAAGAATACCTTACATGGGCTGAACTCTGGTACAATACTTTCCACCACTCTTCTATTAAAATGAGTCCTTTTGACCTAGTGTATGGCAAGCCTCCCCCAACTCTAACTTCTTATGAGAGAGGCACGGCCAGAAGCATCGAAATTGAGAAGGACTTATTAGCACGAGACGAAGTCCTTGCAAATGTCAAAAGAGAGCTTCAAAAGGCACAGGAAAGAATGAAAAGATACTACAATAAGGATCGAAGAGAGATCATCTTCGAACCAGGCCAGTATGTCTATCTGAAGTTAAAGCCTTTCAAGCAAAAGTTACACAAAAACAAGTTCAACCACAAGCTTTCTCAGAGATATTATGGGCCATTCAAGATCTTAGAGAGCATTGGAGAAGTTGCCTACCGATTGAAATTACCAACCACATCCAAACTTCATCCAGTCTTTCATGTATCCAAACTGAAAGAAAAGGTAGGCAATCCAAATTTGTTTGAGTAGGGACTACCATCCTTCGACGAGGAGGGCCGACTGCTTCTTCAACCAATCCAAGCTCTCGAGTATCGAATGTGGTGAAGAGGACGAATTCGCCAGAAGGTATGGCAAGTCCTTATTCAATGGGACAAATTACCAAAAGAAAAAGGCACCTGGGAGGACTACGATGAGGTAGCTCGGTCTTATCCAACTTTCATCCTTGAGGATAAGGATATTCTCGAAGGAAGGGGGATTGATGGAAACCCCCCAAAACCACACAGCCATGGCACTCAGCCAGGCGAGGTCCAAGCAACACTCAAGGACCAAATCGGATAATTGATGAGCCTAGAGGCTGACCAAGCCTTAGGCAACCGAAAGGGGCAAAGGCAATCAAGCACATGCGCCGGCCAAGACCAGTGCCTATGTGCAACAACACCGACAGCAGCGCGCAGGACCAGCCCGCACGCCAGAATTCGCCCCATCAACACATTGGGAACCCACCGAGCAAGGCAAAGGCCAAGCGCGCCATGCAGCAGTGCCTACGCGCCTAGCCAACCGAGCGTGCCCAACCAGTCAAGCGCGCCAACCAAACAAAGCAACTGCCGCGCGCGCTGCGCACAACTGCTTGTGTGCCCGGCCAGCCGAGTGCGCAACTCACAAGCTTATGCACGCCCAACCAACTGTGCGCGTCCTTGCCTGCACTCTTGCCCAAGCGCACAATCTACAAGCTTGGGCGCGGCCATCCAGCCGTGTGCACCCTGGCGCGCGCCCTTCCAGCCGTGCGTGCCCTTGTGCGCACTCTTGTCCGACCTCAGCAGGCAAGTCCTTCCCTACTACCCCAACAGGGCATCCGGCCAAAGCTCACCCCGAAGGTTCCAAAGTACTGAGGGGCATCACAAATGGGTCTGGCTCGAGCCAGACCACTCCGTGGCCTTGGCCATGCACGGGCGCTCATGACCGTGGCCATGCACAGGCGCGCCGCAGCAGCGGCCTCCTACTAATCCAGCAGAGCATCCGCCCAAAGCTCACCCCGAGGGTTCCAAAGTCTGAGGAGCATTGCAAATGGGTTTGGCCAAGCCATGGCCTTGGCCGTGCACGGGCGCTCATGGCCATGGCCATGCCAGGGCGCGCCGCAGCAGCGGCCCCCTACTATACTAGCAGGGCATCCGCCCAAATCCCACCCCGAGGGTCCAAAAGTTTGAGGAGTGTTGCAAATGGACTTGGCCAAGACGTGCCCTTGGCCTTCCTACGGCCTTGGCCGTGTGCAGGCGCCCGTGGCTGTGGCCATGCGCGGGCGCGCCGCAACAGAGGCCTCCTACTATACCGGAAGGGCATCCACCCAAATCCCACCCCAAGCGTCCAAAAGTCTGAGGAGCGTTGCAACAAACCTCACCTGGGTGCGGGCCAAGATTTCCAAGATGTGCGGCCCGGTCAGCCGGATTTCACGAGCCAACGGCAGCCAACCGCAGCCAATCCACCAATTGCAGCCAACCGCAGCCAAGGGACAACAGCCTTCCAGCAACTGCATCCAACCTTGCAGTCTATAAATACCCTTGAAGGGCAGAAGTGAGGCATCCATCGAGAATATCCAGAAACCTGTGGAAAGTCCACTTGTAATTCGGCCATAGGGTTTGGGCTAGGGAGAGCCACACCAAGTTCTCACTAGATTAGGCTAGCCAGAGGTATGTCTACCTCTGCTAGATTGGGCTATTAGGATTTCTTCCAAGTCCTTAGTAGATTAGGCTAGTGCGGAAACCTTATATACCCCACTAGATTTATTTGTTGCATTTGTACTTTGTATTCCTCATTTTAGTTCAAATGAATAGCCACTCTGCAATCACTTTCCAACCATCCGAGTTGTCTACCAATTAACTTAGGCTGCTAATTCCAATTCTGATGGGCAAATCCTTGGCGCTACCTTCCAATCGGTCCACGGCAGTATTGCAACCTAGCTAGAAGCCAAGCAACAAAGAAAGGCATGGTGTGGGGCTTGGGGACCGAGAGCACCCCTCCATCAAACCACTGATCTCCTGGATCATCTGGAGAGTTATAAAGCCCTCATGGCACTGCAAGAATCCTCGGAGGCTATGCTGTGCAAGGCTTTCCCTGCAACCCTCCGAGGAATGGCCCGGCTCTGGTTCTCCAGGCTAAAGCCGAGCACCGTGCTCTCCTTTGAGCAGCTCGGCAGGCAGTTTGCGGCCAATTTGGCCGCCAGCAGGTGCCAGCGACTAATGTCGGATTCTCTTCTCGACATCAAGCAGAAGGAAGGATAATTTCTGAAAGACTACATCGACTGCTTCACTACCGCTACTTGGGAGGTCCGCATGCTCGATCAATCTATCGCCATGTCGGCTTTGAAGACGGAAGCTCGCTCTTACAAGTTTCTCTTCCCCATTGAGAAGAATTTTTTCGCCGACTTTACAGAGATGCTGGCCTAAGCTCGAAAGTACACAAAGGCTGAAGAGGCCATGGCTTCTCAGCAAGACGCCGCTGAACAACCCTCGAAGGGGCAGAAGACGTGCCACGAGGAATGCGGTCGCCCGGGGAGCCAGTCACCTCATCGCGAGAAGAACTTACCTCGATTGAGGAGTCCGCCTCGCTCGAGACCGCGGCCCCGACCGATATCACCACCTCGGCAGAGAATACCACCAGGGAGGTACGGAAACTATACTCTCCTCACTGCTACTCGGTCTGAAATACTCATGGAGATAGAAGGCCGAGGCTATCTCCGAGCTCCACCACCAATGCGAGAGTCGGAATCTCGGCAGCGCTCCAGGAAGTACTGTCGCTTCCACCGAGACCACGGCCATGACACCGAGGAGTGCTTCCGGCTCTGAGACGAGATTGAAGCGCTCATCCGCTACGGAATACTCAACTAGTTTGCACGAAACCGACGAGATGAAGGAGCACCAGCAGAGAATGTCGCGCCACCTGAAAATCAAAATGATAACAGACCCATTGTCGGCAACACCACAGGAGGAGGCCCTGCCGAAGGGAGCTCGGCTGAAGAACCAGTTAGGAAAGAAGCCCCCCCGAAGCGTCAACGCATGACAGCATCTCATTCTCGGATAAAGACCTGAAAGGAGTTGAGACCCCCTATGATGACGTTGTGGTCATCTCTATGGTTGTAAATAAATTTGATGTAAAACGCATTTTGGTTGATAATGAAAGCTCAGCAAATGTGTTATTTTATGATGCTTTCCAAAAAATGGAAATGGAAAAGGGTCAGCTCCGAAGAATAAATGCTCCGCTGGTCGGATTCACCGGAGATTCAGTCCCAGTCGAGGGTACAGTTAACTTACCTATAACGATTGGGCTCGCTCCTAGAGAAAGTACTATAAGGACGAACTTTCTAGTGGTCCGTGTGGCTTCGGTCTACAATGCTATCATCGGCCGACCAGGACTCAATGCCCTCTGAGCTGTGGTCTCGACTTATCATCTACTCGTGCAGTTCCTCACCAAATAGGAAGTTGGCGAGGTTCAAGTAGACCAAGCAACAGCCAAACAGTACTACAAGCGACACTTAAAACAAAGCAACCGATTGAAATGCCAAGTCAAGCAGAACAACCGGCTGAAGCATCAGCCCAAGTCTCAGCCCAGGCACTGCTCATCGAAACCCTGGAGGTACGCGACAAGCTTAAAAAGCAACGGGCAGAGCCTGGCAAGCTTCTCCTTCAAATCCCCTTGAGAAAAGATCATCCGGAGCAAACCGTACATATCGGCTCCGGCTTGAGCCCCCATGAGCAGGACCACCTGATCAAATTTCTCCAATCCAACATGGATGTATTCGCCTGGTTGCCTACCGATATGCCAGGGATAGATCCTGAGGTTATGGTTCGCCGACTCCAGATGAAGCCAACAAGCCCGTGAGGCAGAAAAATGGAGCTTCGCGCCAGAACGACAGCAAGTAGCGGCCGAGGAGGTCAACAAACTTCTCGAGGTCGGCTTTATCCAAGAAGATTCCTATCCAGACTGACTCACCAACGTAGTCCTCATAAAGAAAGCTAATGGAAAATGATGTATGTGCGTGGACTACACCGACCTAAACAAATCTTGTCCGAAGGATAGCTTTTCCCTCCCTAGGATCGACCAGCTCATCGATTCTACCTCAAGACACTAGCTGCTGACCTTCATGGACGTCTTTCTGGGGTACAATCATATCTGGATGGCGTCCGAGGATGAGGAGAAGACGACCTTCATCACTGACAAAGGCCTCGACTGTTACAAGGTGATGCCATTCGGGTTGACAAATGCCGAGGCTACCTATTAGAGGCTGGTCAGCAAAATCTTCAAGGACCAGATAGGTAGGAACATGGAGGTCTACGTAGACGATATGTTGGTGAAAAGCCAGATGGCCGAGCACCACATAACCGACTCAACGAGGCAATCTCCATCCTCAGAAGGTACCAAATGAAGCTCAACCCCACAAAGTGTGCCTTCGAAGTCACCTCGGGCAAATTTCTTGGTTTTATGGTGACCCAACACGGAATCAAAGCGAATCCTGAAAAGATCCGAGCACTACAAGAGATGACGCCACCGAGGATGGTAAAAGAAGTACAACAGCTCATCGGACGAGTTGCAGCCTTAGGGAGGTTTGTCTTAAAGTCGGCGGAACGATGCCTCCCATTCTTCAAGATTCTCAAACGACCGAAGAACTTCGTACGGACCGAAGAGTGCCAACAAGCTTTTGAAGAGCTCAGATGCCATCTCGTCTCCCCTCCATTACTCACAAAACCTCAGCAGGGCGAGCTCTTTTATTAGTACCTGGCTGGCTCCCCGGTAGCAATGAGCTTGGTTCTAGTTCGAGAGGAAGATAAATCTCAAAAACCCATAAACTATACCAGCCGAATTCTGCAGGACGCAGAGACCCGATACTCCAAGCTAGAAAAGACGGCCTATGCATTGCTTATCTCAGCTTGAAGTCTCCGACCGTACTTTTAGGCTCATACCGTGGCTATATTAACTGACCAACCCATAAAGCAAGTTCTACAACGATCGGATCACGCTGGAAGAATCACAAGTTGGACGGTCGAGCTCAGAAAATTCGACCTCGAGTACCACCTGAGGCCGGCAATCAGGGCACAAGTGCTCGCTAACTTCATAGTAGAGTGCACCTTACTAGATGACCCCGAGGCCGAGCTCGCATCAAAAGAGGATACCCCGGGACAACCATGGATTCTACATATGGACGGCTCCTCAACCTCGGGGGGTAGCGGTGCAGGTCTCATTCTCACCAACCCGGACGAGGTGGTCGCAGAACAAGCCCTACACCTCGAATTTCCTGCCTCAAACAACAAAGCAGAATATGAGGCGCTCATTGTCGGGCTCAAACTAGCAAAAAAGATCGAGGTCAAAAGTCTAAAGGTCTTCAGTGATTCCCAACTGGTCGTGAGCTAGGTCTTGGGAGATTTTGAAACAAGAGAGCCGTCAAAGCAAAAATATCTCCAAAAGGTGCGAGATATCACCTCCACATTAAGCACCTTTGACATCCAGCACATCTTCAGAGCAGAGAATGCGAGGGCTGACCAACTGTCAAAGCTAGCAACTTTCGCATGAGCAAGCTCTCAAAGACCACAACGCTCGAGTACCTCCAAACACCAAGCATCGAGGAGCCTGAACCAGTCCTCTACGTTGAAACCGAGTCGAGCTGGATAGACGCATCGTCAATTACCTGCAGAATGAAGTGCTCCCTGATGATGAGCTCAAAGCCCACCGAATTAAATGTCAGGCTTCCCGATACCTCCTATACGAAGACAAGCTCTATCGCAGATCCTTCACGTCTCCCCTCCTCAGATGTCTCCATCCATCGGAGGCGGACTATGCCATGAGAGAGGTACATGAGGGGATCTGCGGGAACCACCTAGGAAGTAAGGCCTTAGCATATAAGATTCTACGCCAGGGATATTATTGGCCTACACTTCAGAAAGATGCAGTAGACTTCGTCCAAAAGTGTGACCGATGCTAGCGGAACGCCAATATTCAGTGCCGACCCTCAGTCCCACTTACCTCAATTAGTGCCCCTTGGTTGTTTGCCCAATGAGGAATTGACATCTTGGGACCTTTTTCCCAAGCCACCGGACAAAGAAAATTTCTCATCGTCTCCATCGATTACTTCACCAAGTGGGTTGAAGCTGAACCAGTGGCCCAAATCACCAAGCCAAAGATACGAGATTTCATCTAGAAATCGATAATTTGCAGGTTTGGGCTTCTCCGTGTACTTATATCCGACAACGGTCGACAGTTCGATAATGCCCGCTTCAGAAAATTCTGCTCCGAGCTCGGCATCGACCATCGCTTCACCTCAGTCGCTCATCCCCAAACTAACGGAGAGACGGAGGTGACAAATCGGACAATTCTTCAAGGACTAAAAGCCAGACTCGACAGGTCCAAAGGGCAATGGGTCGAAGATCTCTACAATGTACTCTGGGCCTACAAAACTACATTCTAAATCCCTACCGGAGAAACCCCGTTCAACCTGGCTTATGGAACGAAAGCAATCATCCCCTTGGAAATCGGGCTCCCATCGCCAAGAATGGAGAACTACGATGCAGCCTCCAATTTGTCACGACTCAGAAGCAATTTAGATCTTCTTGAAGAGACAAGGGAAGCCGCTCGAATCTGCATGTCTAGGTACCAATAGAAAGCGGCACAATATTACAATTCTAGGATGAAAGTCAAGCTCTTCAAAGTAGAAGATCTCGTCCTAAGAAAAGCTGAAGCTTCTCGACCTACGAAGCAAGAAAAACTTGCCCCAAACTGGAAAGGACCGTATCGAGTTGCTCGGGTCCAACGTCCTAGAGCATACAAATTGGAGTCCCTTGATGGGACCCTCATTCCCCGAAGTTGGCACTCCGATAACCTCCAGATGTATTATCAATGAAGCCCTTCTAAGGGTCTCCAATGTTTGAAAATCCAGCCAATAAGGCATTTTTCAGAAATTTCTCTTAACTATTCAATGCTTCCTCTAATGATGATCTGCTTGTGAACCTCAGGATGTCCCTGAAATGACTCGAGTCCTTAGGAAAAACCTAGCGATGCCCCGACCAAGCTCAGGATGCCCCGACCAAGATCGAGATGACCCGCTGTGACGAACTCGGGTCCTATCTAATAACGTCCCAACCAAGCTCGGGATGCCCCGCTGCGTCGACCGCGAGCTCAGTCTTCCTCGACCTCGGGTGCTATCTAATGATGTCCCGACCAAGCTCGGGATGCTCCGCTGCGTCGACCGCGAGCTCAGCCTCCCTCGACCTTGGGTCCTATCTAATGGCGTCCCGACCAAGCTCGGAACGCCCCGCTGCGTCGACTGCGAGCTCAGCCTCCCTCGACCTCGGGTCCTATCTAATGACGTCCCGACCAAGCTCAGGACGTCCCGCTGTGTCGACCGCAAGCTCAATCTCCCTCAACCTCAGATCCTATCTAATGATGTCCCGAACAAGTTCAGGATGCCCCGCTGCGTCGACCGCGAGCTCAGTCTTCCTTGACCTCGGATCCTATCTAATGACGTCCCGACCAAGCTCGGGATGCCCTGCTGCGTCGACCGCGAGCCTAGTCTCCCTCGACCTCGAGTCCTATCTAATGATGTCCCGACCAAGCTCGGGATGCTCCGCTGTGTCGACCGCGAGCCGAAGCTCCCTTGACCTTGGATACTACTGAACAAAAATTAGAGCTATAGCCCGAAACACCTAAGGTAGAAACTGCGGGTCGAAGAGCACTCAAGTTCCAACAGCCGAATAACAGCCCAGCCTCGACTCGCACTATGACTAAATCCGAGCCCGAAGACTTAGCAAAATTCTTCAAAAATTCGAGCCTGAAGACTTAATGGAATCCTTCAAAAAATGTCGGGATCACATGCGAAAGCGAATGATGTGTGAAGACAGTCAAAAACAAAGATTCGTTGAAAGCGCAAGCGGAAGCAAGTCCAAAGACACAACAAGATTGAAGAAAGCATGTATTTTATTAATGAGGAGCCCTAAGGCTAAGTACAAGATTTTGGTTTCGAGGCCGATCCACTTGGCCGCACAATGGCTTCAATGGTGGCCAACCTTGTTTATAAAAAGAAAAAGAAGGGAAGCTAAGTCCTAAGCAATGCAGAGGCAAGTTCAAAGCGATAGTCATGACAAGTGAAGAAAGATGAAGTTTCATTGATAAAAAGCCGTAGGGCTAAGTACAAGATTTTGGCTCCGGGGCCGACCCACTTGGCCGCACAATGGCTTCAGTGGCCGATCTTATTTATAAAAAGAGAAAAGAAAAACTAAGTCCTAAGATATCTCTGGGGTGGCGATGATCTCGATGTCGACCTCGGGATCTTCCACAAGAACCACCTCAGGATCTCCTGCGGGAGCAGTCCCGGGATCTGTTGGCGCTGTGTGGAAGCGTGTGGATCCCTGATATCCGCTAACCTAGGGCGTCCCCTAGGGCGTCAGGCCGCGTGGGGAATGAAGGAAGAAGAGATGGAGAATCACAATCACAAACTAGGATTTTCGTGGAAAAGAAGAGGAAGAGAAAAGAGAACGTGGGAGAAAGTTTTCTGGCGGCTCTTTATTGCTCAAGCAATAATCCAAGTGATAACCCTAAAACTGATTACATCAAGCCTTTATATAGGCACCCAATTTTAGTCTAATCATACACCAACTCAATCTCCCCCTAAGCCACATTAGAAAGCACTCAACCCAAGTCCATGACTTACATGCTCTCCCCCTTTGGGCCTAAACCTAGCCCAAGAATGACTTAGACCCTTTGAGACTTGAAAAATTTTGACTTGGCCCGCTTCACGCTTAAAAATCCTGTGAAAACAATGCTCGGGTTGACTCCTGTAGTCCTGGGGTCCACCCCTGCTGTCCTGGGGTCGACCCCTGAAGCTGTCCCAGAAAACAGCTCTTAGACTTTTTCCTGTCGCTCTTAAGGAGTCGACCCCTGAAGTCCTGGGGTCGACCCCTGCACTGTGCCAAGTCTTCACAGCGTGCCCGAGTCGACTCCAAGTCTCCAGGAGTCGACTCCAATACTGTTCACAGCCCAAAAACTTGTTGTTTTTCTTTGGATGTGCCACACTTGAGCCTACAATCTCCACCTTGGCGCTCCAAAGCCTCCGCAAGCTTCTCCTGGTCCATAATCCCATCAGCGCCACACACCTGAGGAAGCCATCCCTTGGAAGAGACTTGGTCAGTGCATCTGCCAGGTTCTCCTTCATATGAACTTTGGCAAGCTCCGCTTCACGTTCTTCCACCAACTCCCTAATCCTGTGGTACCTGATGTCAATGTGTTTGGTCCTTGCATGATAGACCGAGTTCTGAACCAAACACAATGCACTCTGACTATCACAATGCACCCTGACAGTCCCCTGTGCAAATCCCATTTTCAATGCCAATCCTTTCGGCCATAGAGCTTCCTTGGCAGCTTCTGTGATGCCAATATACTCCGCTTCCATTGTAGACAATGCCGTGATTGGTTACAAGCTTGATCTCCATGACATTGGACCTCCGTTCAAGCAAAACACATAACCTGTGGTAGAATGCCGTGTGTCCATGTCTCCTCCGTAATCAGCATCTACAAAACTAATCATCTAGCTCTGGTTCTCCTTGGTCATGTTGGAATTCTTCTCCTTGCTACCTTCCAGTCCATAGCAAATGTCAACTCCAACTGTGCCCACCAAGTCTCTGAAAACACCTTTGAGTACTCTCCAATGCTCCTTGCCAGGGTTAGCCATGAACCTGCTGACTTGGCTAACTGTATGTGCAAGATCAGGTCTATATCAAACCATGGCATACATCATACTCCCAACTCCTGAAGGATATGGAATTCTCTTCATATCCTCAGCCTCCACCTGAATCTGTGGTGATATTGTCTTCGAAAGACTGACATGACCAGCTATTGGTAATGCCTCCGATTTCGCTCCATCCATGCCATATCTTCGCAAGACCTTTCTGATGTAACCTTTCTGAGATAAATGCAGCACCTTCTTGGTTCTATCCCTGAGAATCTCTATGCCTAGAATCTTCGTGGCTGGACCCAAATCCTTCATCTCAAATTTTCGAGATAAGGCTACCTTTAAGTCTTCCACAATTCCTCTACTCTTGCAAGCAATCAGCATATCATCTACATACAAGAGTAAATATAATCTAGACTCATCCTCAAGAGTCTTCACATAGACACAAGGGTCATACTCACATCTGGTCATGCCAATGCTCCTCACATATGTGTCGAACTGCAAGTACCATTGCCTTGATGATTGCTTCAACCTATAGAGTGATCTCTGCAGCAAACAGACCCTTCCTTCTGACCCTGGCTCACCAAACCCCTTTGGCTGCTCCATATAAATCTTCTTCTCCAAATTCCCATGGAGGAAGGCTATTTTAACATCCATTTGATCCAACTCCAAATCCTGAATGGCAACAATGCTCAACAGCATCCGAATAGAAGTATGTCGAACAACTGGGGAGAATACTTCATTATAATCAATGCCCTCCTTCTGGGAGTATCCCTTGCATTGGAACACCCACTTGCATCCAATGGGCTTCTTTCCACTTGGCAACTGCACCAACCGCCAAGTCTGATTTTTTTGGAGAGACTGCATCTCCTCTGCCACTTGGACCCACCTATCGCTATCCTGGCGTACTAGTGCCTCCTCATAGGTCTCTGGGTCTCCATTCACAGCAACCAATGCATAAGACATGGTTTCACCAAAACCATACCTCTCCGGCTGCCTCACAATCCGCTTAGGCTTGTGCAGTGCAACTCCGATGCTTCTGCTGGGATCTTGTTCCTTCCTTTGCACATCTCATCTCCGAGTTAGCATCTCGCTCCTCTCCACATATGGAGGCACCTCTGACTGGTGCTCCATCTGAATTTCATGTCCTTCTGGTGCACCTGCAAAAGGTAAAACTGAATAAGAAGTTAGTTGTCCAACCCTGTCCGGTTGGTTCTCCCCCCGCTCTTCTTCCACCCTTTGCATCTTTAGGACTGAATTCTCATCAAAGACCACATCCCTACTGATAGTAGTCTTTTCCAAGGGATCCCACAACCGATAACCCTTGACTCCACGCGGATATCCTATAAACACCATCTTTCGTGACTTGGCATCCAACTTGCTCCGCTCACTGGGATCAATATGCATAAATGTCGTGCATCCAAATACTCTAAGATGGCCAACCTCCACCTTCTTTCCAGACCATAGCTCCTCTGGAATCCTCCCATCTAGCTTTATATGAGGAGATCGATTCACCAAGTAGCAGGCCGTGTCTACTGTATCCACCCAAAATACCTTGGGAAGCCCTGCCTGCAATCTCATACATCTAGCTTTCTCCATGAGAATTCTGTTCATCCTTTCGGCCACTCCATTCTGTTGAGGAGTCTTCCTTACTGAAAATTGCCTCTTGATCCCACAATCTTCGTAAAATTTCAGAAACTCCTTACTTGTGAATTGGCCACCATTGTCGGACCGTACACACTTCACGCAGCATTCCTTCTCTTTCTCTACCTCTGCCCTCCAGGCTTTGAACTTAGAAAAGACCTCTGACTTTTTTCTCAAGAAGTACACCCAAACTCTCCTTGAAAAGTCATCAATAAGGGTTAAAAAATATCTTGCCCCATTCCTAGCTGTGACCAGGGCCGGTCCCCAAACATCCGTGTGCACTAGCTCCAGGGGACAACCACTGCGTGTAATACTGGTAGAAAACTTCACCCTGTGTTGCTTTCCTAACTGGCAAGGCTCACACACCTCTGGAACTCCTCCATCCAGATCTGATATCAGTCCATCTTTGCTCAGCATCTTCATACCACGATCTCCCATGTGGCCCAAGCAGTAATGCCACAAACGATATGCTTCCTGCTGGCCCTGTGCCACTACTGCTGTTTCGGATCCCCCACACACCACGAACTCTTCCATCTTGTACAAATTATTCTCCAACCTCCTCCCCTTCATCACAACTATGGCTCCTGTGGATATATTCAAAATACCACTCCTGGAACGGCAACTAAAGTTGTAACCGTTCTTCTCCAAGTAGCCAAGTGACACTAGATTCTTTTTCAGATCCAGGACATGCTTTACATTGGTAAGAGTCCGCACCATCCCATCAAACATCCTCACCTTGATGGTCCCAATGCCGGCCACCTTGCAAGGATGATCATCTTCTAATGTCACACTCCCCTCATCGATTTTGGTGTATGTAGCAAACCAAGACCGATTTGGGGTGTAGTGATGAGAGCAGGCTGAATCCATTGTCCAGATATCCGTGTTGCTCCTATGATCATCCGAAACTACCAAAAGGTCATCCTCTACCTTGAGATCAGCCA
Organism: Phoenix dactylifera; assembly: GCF_051530095.1. Classification (NCBI taxonomy): domain Eukaryota; kingdom Viridiplantae; phylum Streptophyta; class Magnoliopsida; order Arecales; family Arecaceae; genus Phoenix; species Phoenix dactylifera. The sequence goes on along the minus strand of NC_143199.1, from coordinate 22,149,596 downwards.
TGGCACTAACTGAATCCTTGCCATTCTAATCTCCCTGAAGCTTCTTCCAAAGCAGACAATTCCGCTTCAAGTGTCCTACTTCATTGCACTCGTAGCATCTGAACTCTTTCTTGCCTTTCTTGGACTTTGATCGTCCCCTTTGCTTGCTCCGTTCCTTCCCTCTTCCAGGCCTCTCTCCGACAGTAAGACCTTCCTGAGGAACTCCATCCTTTATCAATCTTTCTCTTTGCTCATTGGACCTTAGCACAGAAATTATGTCTTCATAATTCAGTGTCTCTTTCCCATACAGCAAAGTAGTAACCAAAGGATCATAAGAACCTGGCAGCGAGCAAAGCAAGAGTAGAGATCTATCCTCCTCTTACATCTTCACCCCAAGGGTCTGCAAGTCATTGCAAACCTGGTCAAACCTCTGAATATGAAGAACAATATTTCCACCTTCATGCATTCGAAGGTTGTACAATTGTTTCTTCAACATCAACTTGTTGCACATATTCTTCCCCATATATATGGTATGCAACTTTGTCCATAATTCCTTGGGTGTCTTCTCCTCTAGGATGCTGTATAAGGCTGAATCCGCCAAGCATCCTCTGATGGCAGCGCAAGCCCTTTTCTCCAAAAAAAATCATTCCTTATCTGTCATACCCTCTGGCCTGTCCTTCAAGGCCGAATCCAGATAGTTCTGCACCAAGAGATCCTCCACCCGGACCTTCCACATAGAGAAGCTTCCCTTTCCATTAAACTTCTCAAACTCCACCTTCATATTATTGTTCATGGTTGGCCAGACCACAATCACAAATAAACACAAATCTGATTTGAGAAATCACCTTGAAGGGAGATAAGCGGACTGCTTTCCTCTTGATATCTTTCCTTCATTTTTTCTTTTTTAAGCCAAAACCTCGCTCTGATACCAAATTGTTGGCACCGTGCGGAAGCATCTGGATCCCTGATATCCACTAACCTAGGGCGTCCCCTAGGGCGTCAGGCCGCGTGGAGAAAGAAGGAAGAAGAGATGGAGAATCACAATCACAAACTAGGGTTTTCATGGAGAAGAAGAGGAAGAGAAGAGAGAACGTGGGAGAAAGTTTTCTGGCGGCTCTTTATTGCTCAAGCAATAATCCAAGTGATAATCCTAAAATTGATTACATCAAGCCTTTATATAGGCACCCAATTTTAGTCTAATCATACACCAAATCAATCTCTCCCTAAGCCACATTAGAAAGCACTCAACCCAAGTCCATGACTTACATGCTCTCCCCCTTTGAGCCTAAACCTAGTCCAAGAATGACTTAGACCCTTTGAGACTTGAAAAACCTTGACTTGGCCTGCTTCACATCTGAAAATCCCGTGAAAACAGTGCTCAGGTTGACTCCTGTAGTCCTGGGGTCGATCCCTGCTGTCCTGGGGTCGACCCCTGCAGTCCTGGGTTGACCCCTGCAGTCCTGGGGTCGACCCCTGAAGTCGAGCTTGGGGCAAATCCTCTGAGCTTGGGCTCGAAAATCTTCGAAGCCATGGATAAGCCCATCGACCGCCTCCTCCTCCAGCTCTTCCTGATACTCGGCTGACTCGCAGAAGATCTGTACCGCATTCCGGTGTGCTCCATCGCCTTCTTCTTCCGAGCTTCGAGTTGCTCGATCTTCAGCCGAAGAACTCCTGCCATTTATGTCTCGCGAGCTCAGATTGGGCATCGGCTAGGCATGCCTCGGAGGCACAAAGTGTCGACCTGGACAGGGCATGCGTAGCCTCTTCCTCCTCAAGACGCTCGGCTATACACTTGAGCTCGGATTCGGCGGCCTCCACCCTCGCAGTAGCATCCCTGCACCTAGCCTCAACCTCGTCGAGCTTCTTCTCGGCATCCTCCTGCCCCCTCTAGCTCCTATGGGCCTGGTTCTAACACTCGGCTGCTAAGGAGACCAGCATATCAATTTCATGGAGGTGCTGCGAGGAAGGAAAATAAAAGTGAGCCGAGATTGAAAACTTAGAAGAACATAAAAATGAAAGTATAAGGATATCTTACTCGAACGGTATAGCAGAAAGCCTGGCCGACAAAAATGCCGACATCGCCAGCTTCGAGCTCGGCTCGGTCAGCAGGAAGCAACGTGCAGCGAATGACTTCGCGAGCGACGTCACTGTTGTGGAGGGCCGAGTCATCCTCGAAGACCGACCACCTAGGGCAGAAGGGCCTCCTCTCGGGGAGGTCCTCAACCCCTGAAGAGCTCGGAAAGCTGGCTCTTGAGGAGCTCGGCAAAGAGATGTGAGAAGAACTCGGAACCTCGAGACTGTTGCTCGGCTCGGGACCCGAGCGCCGCAAGCGGACGACCTTGTGGGGTCGTTAGAAAACCGAGGTTGGGAACGCATGGGCCACTGGTTCTCTTGCGGCCCCAGAAGAAGTTGCGCGCTCGATGGGAGGAGCTTCTTCCGGTCTACGCTCCCCAGTCCTCTTTTTGCTATTCTTCCGAACGAGCTCGGAAGTCTCAGCTTCAAGGTCCTCAACCTCTATAGGAGCAGAGGTCGAGGCCGGCCTAGCCCTCTTCTTGGGCATGGGGTGAGCTCCGCCGGCTTCGGCTGCCCTCTTATTGTACCTAGCGAGGAAGGCCTCGTTGTTGGTCACCATCCCTGCAATTTCTGAGAAGTAAAAGAGACTCAAGTGTCAGACCAATCTCGTTTACAGAAAGGGAGGAAGAAAATAGGAAAAATAAAACAAAGAACGATAGAAGGAAGGAAAGACCAGTACAACCGCCCTTACTCCCAGGGTGTGCCGAGCTCAGGCTAACGTTTATTAAGGTCTCCTCACTCAGGAGGTCGTTCAGAAGGATATCCCCCTTTAGATCGCGAAGAGCTGCAAGGATTTTCTGCTCGCCCACGGACAATTCAGGAGTCTTATTGTTGGCTTTAACTATTGGCAGGCCCCACGACGGGTTGAGCCCCCATGGACGCTCGGAGGAAAGAAAGAAGAATTTCTCCTTCCATCCACGAATGGAGGTAGGAGCACCTCGAAACAGCAGCCTATCTTCCCGAAAGGCAAAGTACAGCCATCCTCCATCCGTCGGGTTAGATTTCAACATGAAACACCCACAGAAGACGTTTACCGAGGTCGGTATCCCTTGAGCAAGATAAAGAGACAAGAAGCCAATTATTATCCTCCACGAGTTCGGAACGAGCTACGCTGGGACGAGGCGATACCTCTCCAGGAGCTCGTTCACGAACCCGTGTAGGGGGCATCTCAGGCCGGCTCAAAGTGTCTCCACATACACTCCAACCCGACCTGGAGGGGGCCTCATGACTCGGTCCCACTGCCCCGCGAACTCAAAAGCGAAATCGCGTGGGAAGGAGAATTAGGTTCGAATCACACCCAATTCTTTCCTGATCAGACTTGACCCAATTCCGTCTGGACTACGACCCACCTCTGGCCCGAGCTCCATCCCGTGAGAAGAAGAAGCCCCAGCAGAGGGAGAAAGGTCGCCCGACATTGTCTCACTCATAGTATTAAAAAGAAGAAGAATGGAGGAGCAAGGAAGAAAGACTGACAGTCCTCCGAGCGAACGTGAGAAGAAGACCTACCGTGGACCTCGCTGGAAAGCCCGACGCTCAGAAATGGAAAACCGAGAGAAATCGCCAAAGGACACCCTGAAGCACCTCCGAGGGGACCGAACAGCAATCAGGAGAAGGAGAAAATGAAAGAGGAAGAAGACAGAGGCTGCGGCAGCCAAATGAAGGTTCTTAGGGCTAGCTTGAACCTTATATAGACTCCCCCAATGGACCTGATTGATGAGAGCAAGCCGCGCCCCCCGCTCAGATCACGCCACGTGCCGGCCTCAGAAACTGAACCAGCGTATCAACCTAGATCGTCACTTTAAAAGCAGAATCGAAGCGGCATCTCTTCGAATACTGAAGTCTCATCATAAACCCGCGGCTCGAAATCATCTCAAAACGCAAAAAGTTGCCGCCTCGTGCTCTCATTAAAAATGCCCAAAAGTGCCCTTTTCCCTCCTTTCGAAACGACAAAATAATTTAAAACCGCCTAACCTCATCAGCATAATAGAAATGGCTACTTCCTTCATCCGAGCTCGAAGATGGCTCGAACTCGGAAGTCAGGGGGTAGTATTGGGGAAAAAAGTGGATCACCTGGAGCACATGCACCGAAACCCGATGGCGAGCGTGATGATGATGAGCACACTCTCAGCAGTCACGACCTCAGCGCGCCCGACCTCAGCGCACTCGACCTCATCGTGCTCGACCTCGGCATGAACGATCCCAGCGCTCACGACCTTGGTAGGCATGACCTCGACAGTCACAACCTCGACAGTCACGACCCCGGCAGGCTTGTCTTCAAAAGGCATAACCTCGGCTGGCATGGTCTCTGTTGCCCAAGGTGACAAGCCAAGAGGGGGGGTGAATTGGTTTTTCTAACTTTTTGATTCCTTAATCGAGTTAATTGATGAGTAAGTAATTGTAGTAAAGTAAGACAATACACAATGCAAACACACAAGAAATATAGTGGTTCGGTGCTCTCCTAAGCACCTACATCCACTCCCCAAGCGACCCCTTGAGAATTCACTATAATCCCGCGGATTATAGTTGGATTGTTTTCCGGGCTCACAATCCAAAAACCTTTACACTTTGGTTTTCCGGGATCACCAAGAACCTATGTTGGTTTTACGGGCTCACCAACGAACCTTCACAATTGGTTTTACGGGTTCACCAACAACCTACGTTGGTTTTACGGGCTTACCAACAACCTACGTTGGTTTTACGGGCTTACCAACAACCTACGTTGGTTTCACGGGCTTACCAACAACCTAACAATGTTAGTTTTACGGGCTTACCAACAAACCTTACAACAAGAGTAATAAGTAAAGAATGAAAGCTCCTAAAAGAGCAAATAAAACAATTATGAGCTACAAAGAAGAGTTTAGAATATAGTTATCCCTTTAATAAGGCTCTTCTCTTCTTTGTCAAGATTGCTTCACTCTTTAAGGGTTGGTGGAGCTCTTAATGTCTCTTGGAATCTGCTCAACCACTTTCTTTTGGCTCTTTGAATGAAGCAATTGAATGAAGCTTGCCTTGCTAGGGTTTTCTCATAAATGCACTTGATGTATTTTCCAAAGCTTGCTTCCTCTGATGAATACTCCCTCTTAAATACTTCTCCAACCTCCAAATAGTCCTTCCTGACCGTTGGATTGAAGAAACTAGCCGTTTATAGCCGTTGGGAGTCCAAAAAGCACTTCTGCACAACTAGCCGTTATGCTTCTGCCCGTGCTTGGGTCGACCCAAACCACTGTTCATCAGACTTGGGTCAGCTCAAGCTTTTCTTAGGTCGGCCCTCTCAGAAAATCCAGAACCTTGTATTTCAGCCTTCCTTCACTTGGGTCGACTCAACTCTTTTTGGGTCGACTCAAGGATCAGTTGGGTCGACTCAATTTCCACTTGGGTCGACCCTCTCAGGGATTCCAGAGACTTGTTTTCTTGACATTTCAATCTGAGGTCGACTCAAGGTTGGGTCGACTCAAGGTTGGGTCGACCCAAGGTTGGGTCTACTCAAGTTCAGTTAGGGTCGACCCTCTTACTTTGTGCCAAGTGTTCCAAAGGCGTGCCAAACGTATCGGGGTCGACTCCAAACTAATTGAGATCGACTCTAACCATGTTTTTCTGCACTTTGAAGGTTAGTTATGCACATTGAAACAATAATATGATATTCCCCTTAATAGTAGAAATTACCGAATTGCCCTTTTAGGTATTTTTAACGTGAAACTTTGTCAAAATGAATTCTTAAGCTTTCTACCATTCTTTATTACAAATTTTATGTCGTTTATCAACCTTGAGAGTGGTTTTGACCACATAATCCTAATGTATCATGAGTGTATCGAGGGTGTGCCATTTATCAATGATGTATCAAGTTAATTTACATTTCTAATTTGATATAGCCTCAATGGTTGTATTAATCATCAAAATAACATTATCATCCTCAATCTCCCCCTTTTTGATGATTACAAAACATTGAGTGTAAGCAAATTAGCATTCATATAAAAAGTTAGATTTAATATTTATAAAGTACTTTTAGTTCAAGAGTTTCAAAATAGTCTTATTTAGAGTTTGTAATGAACCAAGAGCTCCCCCTATCCTATCCAAATGGATGCCAAATGAGTTTTAGCTTTGCTCCCCCTTACTCTTGTATTTCATTAAGACAAAATTTTCAAAAGTTTGTGTCAAAGCAAGAGTTTCAAGTCATGTATCGAGGCAAGAAAAATCTCTATGATTACGTGCCAGATTCAGATTTTCTCTTTGTTAAATGTCTCCCCCGTAAGTATATAATATATACCTTTTATATTTTCTTCCTTATACGGTCTTTGTTTATAGAATTATCTTTCTTATAGAATTTGCTTCTAGTTTCTCTCTTATACTTTCTCCCCCTTTTTGTCATCATCAAAAAGAATGAATAATAATGAAATGGATAGCATTGTAATGACAATCACAAAGATCATAGCTCAAGAGAAGCATTGTATTTCATCTATGCCAAAAGCACAAACTACCACAAAGAGCAAATACATGTCAAAACAAATACATAATCTAGGAGACACTTTAAGAACACACTTCATGATAATGCTTTAGAGTTAATCAGCTTTAACATAATCAACATATTTCAATCTAAACTGATTTTTATTCAATTTAAGGCATAAAGCATTATGAACATTATGATAAGATCACATCAAATTTGATACCATTCTTTTAAAGTTCTTTTACTTCACATTAATATCATTAAAATCAAGCATGAGACATTTGGCTTTAAAAATGAGACATACGAGCCAGAAGAGATCTCTAAATATAGATTCCAAAGATAGTTTTCAAATCAACTGTAGATGGAATCTATTCATTTAACGTCTTTTTCCAGTATAAGATAAAGATCGAAACTTATATACTCGAAAAATATAAGATCATGTTGAATCATTAATTCTTAATGACTTCAAAGTTTTTTTATGATATAAAAGTATTGAGGCATAAATACCAAAACATGAATTTATGCAATGTAGGATACATAAAATTTAAGGCTTTGAAAGTTCTTTTAGAGCTCTTTTAAAGACTTTATTTTACTCCTTTAAAGATCATAGCATCAAAATCAATTAAAATGAATTGGTTCAGGATTGAAACACTAAAGTGCAACCCAATAAGAACTCATAAGTAGATTCCAAGATAAATTTTCGATACTAAGACAGATGGAATCCTTTTCAATTAATTTTCAGAAATAAATGATTTACCGATGAATATAGATGGAAATCCAACTTTCAAAAAATATTCAATGAAACACAAAGTTTAATACCACTTTACATTTAGTATTCTTTTGTCTCATCTTTAGATGTGAATTTATATGATTAAGTTCTATATGATCTCTCCCTCTGAAATTTTCTTTCTCCCCCTTAATTAATCATTCTATTTGAGAGTTTAGAGTTTGAAGATAATTTTCAATAAAGAGATTGAGTATTTAAAGCTTCTCCTCAAAAGATGCATTTTCTTTCAAACTTTTTTTTTTGTTCTTCTATAATATCAAGAATGTAGAGTGATCCAGAATTTTTCAAAATTTATAGCAATCACTCTTTTTAATCTTTCAAGAATAAATTATATTTTCTCTTTTTTTTTGAATATGTATGGAAATATTAATCAAAAAATAATTCTTTTGAAGCTCAAATTTCTTTCAAAAGTAATTACATTTTCTTTCCTATAAGAATTATTGAAGTGAGTTGAAATATTTTAAGCTTTAGGATCATTAACTCTTTTCTTAAAAATAGCTTTTATTTTTAATGATAGAAGCATTTAATTATGCAGGAGTGTATATTCAAAATATTAATTTCTTAGTCATAGTTTTTCAGCAATGTATATATGAAGCACCATAAATCTTTTTAATATCAAAATAACATCATACGTTTAGAAACATTTGTTCGCAATCAAGATCATTGAAAAATACATCATTTAGACCAATTTCAGTACACTTATAAGATAAAAAAGTAATATGTTGCAAATGCGTATCGGAGCAAACAATCAAGGTATCAAAATTAATTCTATTTTTCTTAAGCTGTAGTTTTTATCTAGAAATCATATTGAGTTATTCTCCAAAATGATGCAATCATTGAAGCATATAATAAAAGTTACAACAATACGACAGTAGAAGTATTTTAAATTAAGTTTAAGCCTTCATTACAAAATCAGATTCTGAATTTAAAAAAAAAATTCAAAGAAGCTTTCAAGATTATAATTTGAGATATGCATCTTCTACGTTGTAGCTCATCTTAAATTAATAAGATTGAAAACACATATTTCAAAAATATTAGAGCACATCCAGAATCTTTGTAATTCATATTGAATTTTGGTACAAATTGGAGGACATTATGTATTAATGTTAGACAAATTAGAATCAATATATTCTGCCTAATTTGCAAATTCGGATTATTCTTTTCTTTTATTTTTTAGATGATATTCATTAAAATAGAAGTATCCTTCTCTTCTCCTTTTGCAAATATATTCAACTTTCAGATTTCAAAGGTGATCATGAACGACAAATCTGAAATTTCTTTCAAAAATACGATTAGACGAGTGTAAGAGAAATTCAAAATATCATTGATGGGCATGGAATGCAAGTGAAAATAATTTTCATTAGGCTTTGGAACACAAGTTATTTCGAAGTCAAAAGTGAAGCAAAAGCTTGTGTGCAAAGTTAAAGCCTATTTCAAATTTATGAATATCATAAAAGAAAAAAAAGGAATTGCTATTGGTAGAAATGTGTTTCAAACAAGTTGTTCAAGCATAGAGCATTACAAGTTATATTTAGAAAAGATCTTTGTTATTTAATATTGAAAACACATAATTCAAAACATCATGTCACATGCAAAACATAATATGCATTAAGTCATAACATCATATATTAAAACATTAAGAGCAAGCATGTCAAGGATTAAAATCAATTCTTTTCAATATAAAGTTCTCCCTATTTAAATACAATTTAGCACTAATTTTATCTTTTCTAAAAGAATGCTCACACAAGTCTCACAAATATGCCGAATATATTATCTTTGTTTTGCCTTTCCTTAAAATTGGAGTATTTGCTTTTACTTAGCTTATACTTTTCTTAAATAATGTTCATTTTCTTTTCTTTATCTCTCTTTCTTTTTATTATTTCAAGTAATTTATATGAAAGAGTAGAATAAGAAAAATAATCTAATTATGCTCAAGCATTCATAGCTTCTCACAAGTTATTTTAAGTCAAAATTTTAAGCATAAACTTATGTATTTCATGGTTATGACATAGGCAAAGATATATTTTAGTTTGGACAGATCATGAAACAATTTCTAAAAGCATAAGTCAATCAATACATATATAGACATGATATCAAAAAATTAATAATTAAATACTTTAATCATGCCACAATAAGATTTAAGTTATTGACTTTGCTCAGCTAATTTATGAGAGAGGTATTTAAAATTATCGATTCATTCTGCATTCTTCAAGTCAAATACCTACTAGATTTCTTATGTGTAAACTTTTGGCTGAAAAATATCCCTTTTTTTGTTTGCATGTGAATGTTTATTGTATCTTACATGAAGGTGTCCTTCAAGTTGACATCTCTCATTTTCTTGCTCAAGGATCCTGCATTATTAACAAAATCCTTTTCTTTCTTGAAGGAAAATCATTAGTTTATTCAAGATACAAAACATTCATACAACATATTTCTTAACTAGATGACTCAACATAAGATATGACAATAATTAAATATTGAGCCACTTTACTCAAGAGATTGCCTAAATATAAGTAAGCACATATCACTTGAACTAAAGAGATAGTTTCATGAACCAAAATGGTTCAAGGACAAGCATGTGAGGCAATAGGAAGATTCATCAAGATCAAATCATTTTTTTTTGTTTTCAGAATCAATTTAGCTTAGATTCTATTTGCTTAAGATAATTATCAATGAGACATGCTAGCTAAGTTTTAATCAAATTATCTTAAACAATTGTTTCTATCAAAATTCAGATTGTTACATAGAATCAAAATGATAAACTATATTCTCAATAAAAGATCTAGTTTTAATAAGAATAATATAAATTGATATTTCTACAACTAGTATCTTTTCATTGAATATTCTATATGCATTGCTTAAAGAGTAATATCCAAAGAAACACTTGTTTTATCAGATTTGGCATATATTTCATTCTTGAGAACATAATATGTATAACTGAAAAACATGAAGGTATGCACCATTTGATTTTCAGTTTTTCATGAGTTCATATGGGGTTTTCTTTAAAAATAGATTTAATAGAAACCTTATAATATGACAAGCTGTGATGATAGTATTAATCAACTGCTATCACAAAACATTGTCCTTACACAACAAAGGTTCTATTTTTATATTTTTATAACCCCTATATGCAATAGTGTTCTTGGTGCAAAAACAATTGTATTCAATACCATTTTCTGTGCAAACCTTATTGACAAATTGGTTTTCAAAACTGTGCCATGATACTTTCACAGTTTGCAAACCTTTTTTTTTCATTTGAAACCTTTTGTAAGTTTGTGCTAATGCAGAAAATATTTCAATTTAAGTGCCAAGAACCAAACCAATATTAGCTTCGAGAAATTATCCATAATTACAATATCAAAAAGCTTATCTCCTAGGTTCATAATCCTAGAGATCCAAATAAGTTCTTATGAAGAATTTTTGAAGGCTAAAAGGTGAAAATAATATTTTCAGATTTAGAAATGATTCTAGTTTATTTTTCTAGATGACATACATAGCAAACTTTGACCTTGCAAAAAATAATCTAAGTGAACCAATGACAAGGTCTTTTGAGATTAAGTCCATACTAGTATGAGTTGATTTTATATGCCAGAACTAGTCTCTTTAATCTTGGTATTCTTAATGCATATATTTAAAAATATACCAAGTAGACATTCTTATGTTTATAATTAATAGAAGATAATGCCATGGATAAAAACTCTCAATCAAGCATATAGAGAATTCATAGAGTTATTCTTAATAAATTGATTAATCATTTAGCAACTTATCCAACACTAAGTAAAGCATACTATAAAATGAAGTGATTTGATTATATTTTTAAAAATATTACCTATATCACAAAATTGATTAATACCTGCAATTCATATTTTAATCAGATACTAAGACAAAGAGAATGATGAGATGCAAGGATTACTAATTTTATTATTCTTTTCATTTTAATTACTTTTCTTAAGTATATTTTAAGTTTCATTCTTTAATATATGTCTAGAGCACCCAATGTCTAAATTAATATCTTTTGTTGGAGCCTTGAGTGCTAGACACACTTACAGAAAATATTCAAATTTTCAACTTAGGAACCCAAGCTCTTTTGCATCCTTGTAGGTTAGCTATTATTGTTCCTTTTGGAACCCATATTTTCTTAATAGCTATTTTGTCCATAGGCTTGCAGATTTTAGGATTACAAGGAGTGAATTTCTGCATCATCTTGTTAAATTTAACAAACATAGATTTAACATGAGTAGTAGATAAACTTACAATTTTCTATTTTTGCCTATTAGGTTCATCAGATAAATTAGAATCTATTTTAGGATAGATAGTGAAGGATTTAACACACATGTCATTAAGGAATTTTTGTGTGTACCAAGATTGATATCCTAATCCATCCTTTTCAAATTCAGCTCTTTGATTATTTATCATTAAGTTCAGCTTTTCAGAGCTGATAGTAAATTTTTCAACTATATGCTTAAATTTGTTAACTTCTTTAGTTAACCTTTCATTATCTTCTGAAAGCAATTTATTATTTTTCTGAATTATATCATAGCTTTCAGCAAGAGATAGATTTTTCCTGATTTAGCTTTTTATTCTTTAAACTAAGCTTCTTATATTCTAAGTATAGATCAGAAAAAGCATCATGAAGTTCATCAAATGTAAAATCAGATTGAGTTTCAGCATGTACTTTATCTTGAAATGAGAAATCACTTTGTATTCCAATACATACCTTATCTTCATGTGCCATAAAGCAAGGATTTTTAATTTCAGTTTGCTGCTCTTCTTCTTCAGAGCTAGTTTCAGATTCACTAAAAATGTTAGTGCATTCATATTTACCTTCAAGCATATTCCAGATTTCCTTAGCAGTTATGCAAAAAGATATGCTATTAAGTTCACTATCATCTAATGCACAATATAGAATATTCATGGCTTTTGCATTTTGCTGAGCCATTTTCTTATCATGATTAGTGTTTGTGTGTAGCCCGTTGACTATGATACTCCATAAATCATAGTCATGTGCTTGAATGAAAATGCGCATGCGTGCTTTCCAATGTGTGTAGTTTATGCCATTAAATAGTGGAGGTCGATCAATTAACTGTCCCTCTCCTAGGAAACTATCTATTTGAGTTGTCATGATCTTTGGCTCTTTGACGGTTAGGTCAAAATCAAAAAGGCAAGGAATTATAGAGCACCTGCTCTGATACCACTTGTTGCCCAAGGTGACAAGCCAAGAGGGGGCTGAATTGGTTTTTCTAACTTTTTGATTCCTTAATCGAGTTAATTGATGAGTAAGTAATTGTAGTAAAGTAAGACAATACACATAGTGGTTCGGTGCTCTCCTAAGCACCTACATCCACTCCCCAAGCGACCCCTTGGGAATTCACTATAATTCCGCGGATTACAGTTGGATTGTTTTCCGGGCTCACAATCCAAAAACCTTTACACTTTGGTTTTCCGGGATCACCAAGAACCTATATTGGTTTTACGGGCTCACCAACGAACCTTCACAATTGGTTTTACGGGTTCACCAACAACCTACGTTGGTTTTACGGGCTTACCAACAACCTACGTTGGTTTTACGGGCTTACCAATAACCTATGTTGGTTTTACGGGCTTACCAACAACCTACGTTGGTTTCACGGGCTTACCAACAACCTAACAATGTTGGTTTTACGGGCTTACCAACAAACTTTACAACAAGAGTAATAAGTAAAGAATGAAAGCTCCTAAAAGAGCAAATAAAACAATTATGAGCTACAAAGAAGAGTTTAGAATATAGTTATCCCTTTAATAAGGCTCTTCTCTTCTTTGTCAAGATTGCTTCACTCTTTAAGGGTTGGTGGAGCTCTTAATGTCTCTTGGAATCTGCTCAACCACTTTCTTTTGGCTCTTTGAATGAAGCAATTGAATGAAGCTTGCCTTGCTAGGGTTTTCTCATAAATGCACTTGATGTATTTTCCAAAGCTTGCTTCCTCTGATGAATACTCCCTCTTAAATACTTCTCCAACCTCCAAATAGTTCTTCCTGACCGTTGGATTGAAGAAACTAGCCGTTTATAGCCGTTGGGAGTCCAAAAAGCACTTCTGCACAACTAGCCGTTATGCTTCTGCCCGTGCTTGGGTCGACCCAAACTTTTCTTGGGTCGACCCAAACCACTATTCATCAGACTTGGGTCAGCTCAAGCTTTTCTTGGGTCGGCCCTCTCAGAAAATCCAGAACCTTGTATTTCAGCCTTCCTTCACTTGGGTCGACTCAACTCTTTTTGGGTCGACTCAAGGATCAGTTGGGTCGACTCAATTTCCACTTGGGTCGACCCTCTCAGGGATTCCAGAGACTTGTTTTCTTGACATTTCAATCTGAGGTCGACTCAACTTTTTCTGGGGTCAACTCAAGGTTGGGTCGACCCAAGGTTGGGTCTACTCAAGTTCAGTTAGGGTCGACCCTCTTACTTTGTGCCAAGTGTTCCAAAGGCGTGCCAAACGTATCGGGGTCGACTCCAAACTAATTGGGGTCGACTCTAACCATATTTTTCTGCACTTTGAAGGTTAGTTATGCACATTGAAACAACAATATGATATTCCAAGCAAATTATGATGCATCATGGCACAATAAAGTTTCATACCCTTAATAGTAGAAATTACTGAATTGCCCTTTTAGGTATTTTTAACGTAAAACTTTGTCAAAATGAATTCTTAAGCTTTCTATCATTCTCTATTACAAATTTTATGTTGTTTATCAATCTTGAGAGTGGTTTTGACCACATAATCCTAATGTATCATGAGTGTATCGAGGGTGTGCCATTTATCAATGATGTATCAAGTTAATTTGCATTTCTAATTTGATATAGCCTCAATGGTTGTATTAATCATCAAAATAACATTATCATCCTCAGTCTCAGCTAAGTTAAGCTCGATTGATCTCAAGGCTAAAAAAGACCCAGTCAAAGGAGAAAACCGACCCTCACTCCACTGAAAATCAAGTCCTACGTATCCAGGATCAAATTTCGTAATCTCCGCCTCAACGGCTGTCAATGTTTGAATTCACACGATCTCAACCGATCGCCAGCTAGCCCAAAATCTCAGGCCATTTATGGTAACTTCTTGATTCGCACAATCAGACCCGATTGCAGGTAATCACTACACCCCCTCCTATAAAAAGAGGGGGGAAGCTCTAAAGAGGAGACCTTCCTCTTCTCCGACTCAAAAATATATCTCCATTCTTTCTCTCCATTAAAAGCCCCTCTCTGACTTAAACATCAGAGGGCCTTTACCGGAACCTCCGGCCAAAGGCTTCTTGCAGGTCCACCGGAGACAGCCGTCTGTCACCGCACCGCAGCCGGAGCTCCTCCTCCTCAGTCCGCGGTCACCTCCGTGTCCAATTTCCAGCAACAGGTGTAGTCCTATGAAAAGGGCTATACCACAAGGATAATATAGTCATAGTTCATGGCTAACGAGTTGAATGTGATATTTTTCAAGATTAAATTCTTGAGCACAAACTTGAATTTGAAAAAAATGGGATTGAATGCATGACATTTTCTATGTGAAGATATTATTGCAGAATTTGATTATTTGGATAATGTCGTATATCTGAATTTAGTTTTGAACCGATAGATCTTATATGCTTATTATCAATAAAGTTAATTATTATCTTATTACACAATATATCTAGTTAAAGTGCTTATTACTTACTAGGCTTTTGAGTTCTTATGTGGATTTTCTTTGCTTACAAATTCAGAGCATAAGGATTGATTTGAGGGCTGCGATTAAATCTAAAGGGATCTAAGGGTTATAATGAGTTTGAGGTGACAATGTCCAATTGGTAGAAAGGGAATGAAAAGAATATTGAAGAGGTGGATGGTGGAGACTTGATGAGGGTGTGATTTTTGGTTTTTTTAATCGTCCTCAAAAGGCTAATGTTAAAGGAGAGAAGGAAGGGATAAGATTATAGAAGAGAGTTTATTTAAGAAAGAGAAGGAGAGGTACATGGAAAAATTTGATTCAATCTTCTCCTCCTAAAAAGAATAAGTTATGTGGAGGGTGAATGGATGGTTAGGACATTATAGAAGAGGACGAAAAGAATCCAAAAGAAATTGATTAATGATGGTACTTATTGAAATATTCCAGTTGAACATATAACTAATCAAATCATCATTAGATTCTCAAATTGGATTGCTGAATAAAATTAAAGTAATGATTAATGCTAGATATCGTTAAAGAAAAGAGTGATGCTATAAGAGCTAGTTATTTGTTCGATTATGTGGCATAGAATCATTTGTGCCACAAGTCAAAAATGATGTACCATATATAGGAGTGGTTGTCGTTAAGTTATTAGCTTAGTACTTATAGGGCAAGGCATATTTTCATGTGCATATGCCCTAAAGCATTTTCAAATAGAATAATATTTAGACAAACTTAAGAAGAAAAAAATTGCCCAACATAGACCTTATATGTTATTGCAGTTGGAGGCCAAAAAATACTTCTAGCTCTTTTAGATGATTTTAAGATGTTTGGTAAAAATTTTGAAATATCTTTATATCCCTTTCAAAAGCTAAAAAGAGCCTACTAAAAGAAAGCTCCAATTTGGAGTGAGCTTCTCGGCAAAAACTTTACTTGAGAAACTATTTCTATTTTTTAAAAAAAAATCTGCAGAGACGAAAATGGCTATACTAATTCTTCATAATACAAAAACATATAGTGCAATAATAACATAACAATATTATAATAAGATAACATTAGTATAATTTATGATAATGGGATATAATATTATAACTTTATATAAAAAATATCCCTATTATCATGTTATAGTATTATTACTATACTATAGAATAATATGATGGTAATATAATATTATATTATTATAATATAATAATATTATAAAATATTATTATATTTCTTAAGTAATATGAAATATTATTAGTTGTTATGATGTCCAAGCTAATTCTTTATAACATAATATAATATAACATAATAATAAAATTTAGTATAATCGTAAATAATATCATATGGTTGGAATAATAATGTAATAGTAATCTTATAATAATATTATTAATATGATATAAAAGAATATAATATAATAATATAATTATATGATATAAGATAATAGTATAACAAAATCAATAACATTATGTTATTATATTACAGTACCAATATGATATTATATTATGCTAATATTATATCATAATAATTTTTATCGTTATAACATTACTATATTAATAATATGATAACAATACAATATTATTACATGATAATAATAGTATAATACATTATTATTATAGGATTATATTGTATTAGTAATATAATATTATTATATTATAATATTATTATTATGAAATAAATATAAAATATTAAAACTAAGTGCTCCTTGAACAACAAAAGATGTTAAAGTAGATTCGAAAAGAAATACCATAATGCCTTTACATGAACTGAAGAGGCCACTTATCGGTTGCACTCTTCAAATATAGCAAATAACCTTCCTTTAAACCAACAAGCCTATCTAAAGGTGTTGTTTGATTAAAGATTCTATCCATAGGGATCCGTTCAACAGGTTCTACCACTGCAGGGCCAATCATAGTTCAAATATGAGTTTAATCTTGGGGCTCAGAAGGAATGTTAGCTATATGCTTAACACATGCAAGTCGGCATATTCCTTCTCTTCTAGCATATAGGGAAGGCGCAGGACTCTACTTCCTAAGACTAATAATGGAGGACAGCAAAAAGACGATGTTCATCATCCCTTGGAGAATGTTCTGCTACGTTATCATGCCTCTCGGCTTTAAGAATGCTTAGGCAACCTACCTTATTAATAAAGGTGCCATGACTACTATAGAACGATATAATGGGTTACTTGAGGATGATGTTGATGAGATTCTGGTTAAGTAAAAGACTCAGGAATCCAATTTAAAAGCTTT
Source organism: Phoenix dactylifera (assembly GCF_051530095.1). Classification (NCBI taxonomy): domain Eukaryota; kingdom Viridiplantae; phylum Streptophyta; class Magnoliopsida; order Arecales; family Arecaceae; genus Phoenix; species Phoenix dactylifera. The sequence continues at coordinate 22,132,421 of NC_143199.1, read as the reverse complement.
AGAGAGGACCGTTGAGTGCCTATTATTTACTATATTATTTTGATTAAAAAATCAAAATCAATAATTATAGATTAAGAATAATTCATAATAATAGTGTTTGATAGGACAGGCGGTCAGATAATTGAAAGCACTTTGCACTATCCTTGATTGTCATTTTCTAATACTAAAAATACTTTCTAAGTTTGATTACCAAATAGATCTTAAAGTTCAAGAATACTTCAGAAATATGGTTACCGAGTAGTAAACAATCTTCTATTAAGAGCACTTCTAGCAAAAATTTTGCTGCTCAAATCTCAATAGATAAAAGGACCACCATCTACAGCAATACAAAACTAGGCTATTGTCTATTATTTTCTCAAAAAAGATGTTTTAGACAAAAAGATAAGCCTTACATGGGATTATAAGGTAAAAATTGGACATATTTGATGCATGATGGCAATTTGACTTGGAAGTATTCAATCATATCCATCAAAAGAAGGTAGCATGTTTCAAGAAATTGTACCTGTCCCTAATGAATTGATGCAATGTAACCCTAGCCACAAAAATTTCAGTCAGACTGTCATGCCCCTAACCCGAAATCACAAACTAGAGACAAGGCAACAGTTGCAAGCTCATAGGCTACTTCCTCGCAAGCATGCAAGGCTTAGCGGAGTAAGTTCAAAACAACATCTCTTCAATCCTCTCTTTATATCTCTTAACCAACAAGGTCTAGCCCCCTCAAATTCATCATAATCATTAGATCCCTTTAAATTGAATCATAATCTTAAAACCAATCCTTCCTCTCTCTACACAATCATAGCCTTTCAAATAGCAGTTAACAAAGTTTTCGGTGATATTAGTAGATGCTATTCGAACCCTTTCTTTTTTTATTTAAGATATTTTTTCTATTTTTTTTTAGTATATGTGTGAGACACAATCTACTAATTGATCTATATTTAGATATCCTACTATATCATAGTCTCTACTACTAGTATTAAAAATTTAGTATTTATAATACCTCAGGAGCTAATGAGACTATTTTAGTGAAATTCAAAAATCTCAACTCTTGAGCGATCGCACCAAAAACTCGAGTTCCTTTTGGATTTTCTTCTTGATCAATGACGACCGCAGCATTATCGTTATATCGTATTTGTCACGTTTGAGTTCTTTACATATACTTTCAGCTCTAATTACTTTTGATCTTTCTAAATGCATACTGGGTACTGCTTCTTTGATTACAGCAACAATAACATCACCAATATACTCGAGAAAAAAGAAAGGTGGGGAAGAGGAATCAACAAAGAATTTAGAAAAGAGCAGCGAAGGAACGTGACAAGCAAATTCTTGTCTCGAGATGTTAGAAGGTGCAAAATTAATAGGTGTCAAAGCTGCTACAATTGCTTCAGCCGGAGCTGCTGTCGGTATTAGAAACGTCCTTAGTTCCTTGATTCATTCCGAAGCGTGAAATCCATCATTGTCTAAATAATCATTTGGTTATGCCATTTTGGGCTTTGCTCACCGAATCTATTGCATTGTTTGCCTCAATGATGGTGTCTCTGATCTCATTCGTATTCCGTTCGCAAAAAGAAAAGAAAAACCAAGTAAAACATGATCTACTCAAAGAAATTGGAGAATGTTGTTACATTTCAAAATTTATAACTATTTATATATATTTATAAAAAATTTATATATACCCTAAGAAACAGACTCCTATCAACTAGGTTAGGTTGACCCGTGATCTGACCTGACTCGACCTGTTTAGAACCGATCCAACTCATTCTTAAGAACCCCTGGGGCCGGGTCGAGGTCTCAAATTGAACCCATTCCATTTTTTTGGTTCGAATTTGGGTTTACTGAATTTTGACCCAACCCAACCTGATCTGACCTGTTGTTTTTGGGATCAATTTTGGATCATTTACCCAACGACCTGGTCTGACGCAACCCAAACCCGGATTAACCATTTTGGGCCCGTAGGCCCACAATCCGCAGGCTATAGGGGATTATCCATTTTGAGACTCTCTAGTCTCAGGCTGCAAGGAGTGCAGTGACTATGAGACTACAACTTCATCACTACGAGACTCCATGAGGCTCGTGACCCAATTGCTCCTTTAATCTTCACTACTTTAGCCATTCGGCTTTTCCAATCACGCTCTCTTGATCTTGTCATGCTCCCGCCTCCGCGGGGCACGTGAGGCACCCAGTGCCCACTGGGGGCCGCATGAGGAGGGACTGCGGGGCTCTTCTGCCAGATATTGTCCGGTTCTGGAGCTTCACGCAAGCGTCCTTCACCCCTTTCCGGTTTTGTTTTCCTTCCAAAATGCGTCCGCAGGATTTTAAGACACCCGCCTCATATGCCTGGGCTCTGGAACGAGTCTTTCCGATGTGGGACTATTGGGCCTCACACCCTTCCCACCATCGGACAAAAGCCATCCTCGGCTTTGATACCAAATGTCACACTCTCGCCTCCGCGGGGCACGTGAGGCACCCAGTGCCCACTGGGGGCCACATTAGGAGGGACCGCGGGGCTCCCCTACCAGATATTGTTCGGTTCCGGGGCTTTACGCAAGCGTCCTTCATCCCTCCCCGATTTTGTTTTTCTTCCAAAATGTGTCTGCAGAATTTGGAGACACCCACCTCATATGCCCAGGCTCTGAAACGAGTTTTTCCGATGTGGGACTATTGGGCCTCACAGATCTCCCCTAAAGACCATTTGGAGCCTTAGCAAAAGTGCAAAACTCTTCCTTCCCCAACGCCACCTACATTGGTGATCAGCACCAGGTTGAAGTATGAGTGGCTATTGATGGTGGACCTGATTCCCCCCTTCTTCACACAAGATACCCTACAAGGAAAAAAGGTTGCAATTTTATTTCAAAACTATAGTATTTCAGATTCCAGGCAGAGAAAAAGAAAGTTGTTTGTGAGTTATATAGAGTGTGTTTGCTTATATGAAATAAAGTTTTTTTTGTTTGAGGAGAAGGGAGAGGGGATTCTATTTTAATAAAGGCTCTCTTTAGAAAGGAAGAAAATTATAATGTTTCATTTGAAGTCGTTGCTTTTGAATGTTTTCTTAAGTTGGATGCTAGTGCCAATGGGATGAGAAAGGTTCAGTAGGAGTTGTTTTAGGAGTCCCAGTGATGCAGAAAAATATTGAGAAAGATCTTTGTGCCATTTAATTTAAGTTGATATCGAAAGAGGTTAGAGGAAAAAAGATAGATAAATAAGAACAGAAGAAACATGGCTTCTAGGGGAAAGGAGTCAGAACTTTGTGTTATTGAGTTTTAAAATACTTAGAAAACAGATTCTATTGGAAGTGGGAGTTTCTATAGATTGAAGGCAAGAAGCCAAAGCTATGAGGAATATGGATAACTTCACGGAGCTTTTGGTTGCAATGTTTCTTTGGAGCCAAGGGTGCAGCATAACCCCCCACCTATTTCAATCCACCAAGAATTAAAAGGAATAATATAATCGGAGTCATAAGATGGTTGAGTTTCTGATGGAAGTGTTTACCTTCTGTATTGGGATAATGCCTGCCTTATACTGAGCAATATGCTGGAAAACTGGTTGAGAGATTTTTAAACCCACAATGTTGTGTTTGTCCCATAACCTTGACTGTAGAGATTTCCTTACCCACAAGCTCCTCCTCGAAGAAAGGAACAATGGTATATATTCTAAAATATGTTTAAACTTACTAATCTTGATTAAAAAAATAGATAAAAAGTTCTACCTTAAACTAGTGAATTATGTTTCTTTATTATGAATTATAGCATGATCCAACCCAGACCTAAATTTTTTGGATTGGGTCTGGGTTATATATGGACCCGACCCGACCTGAATGACCCGTTGGGTCAAAAATTGTAGCCATAGACCCGACCCGACCCGACTTGATCTTCTATTAGGTTGGGTCTGGGTCCAACATTAGGACCCGAACAAGAAACCGGATTGGGTCGGGGTCACTCATGATCCGGTCAGACCCGACCCATTTGCACCCTTACTCCTATCATCTTAACCATTCATTGGTTCCACCTCACCAATCTCTCCTCTAATTTAAGAGCCAATAATATTAAGCCACTCAATCCCTTACTCCTAACCCTTAAATTGAGTGCAACTTCAACTCTCATTAAATTCTAGTCTTAGAATCCTTCACCTCTCCCTACAAATACCTCTCCTCTCTTCCAAGAAAACTTTAACAAGAATTCCATAGAAAAATAGGAGAAATCCCTTAGAACTAGATTAGAATTATAAAAAAAATTCTAGAAAAACTTTACCTCTTTTGAGCCTCTCCAAACCCTAACCATCTCCCTTGTTATCCTTCTTCTTCTCTCCCTACAATGATCTTTGAACCCTAATTCACCACTAGCTACTCATCAAAGAAGAAAAAAGAAGCTTCAAGATGAATCGAGTGCTACATCCCTCTCCCCTCATCCTCCTCTTCTTTCTCTCTTCCTATGCTCCATCTTATTTTCATTCTTTCCATGCATCTGTAAACCCTCAAGATGAATTAGGAGACCTATTACCTTTTAGGACCTCTTTGTGGAAGGAGTAATGGGAGTGTGCTCATAAGCCCTTCTCCATCATTAAACTAGATCCTTACCTATAAGTCTCATTCCATTAGATAGGTTCCTAACACTTTAAATAGATGGCAACTCCATCATAAATCCTAGGTCAACAGAGACTTGCCAACAAGGAGAAAGGGTGGATTGGGAATACAATAATAAATTGATCCTTTGTAACTTAGGTTTCAAAAGTAGAGCACTAATTATGGTTTGATCACTAGAACTGACTTGAAGTGTAGAGGGAAGTGGTTGACTAGAATCATCAAGATGACCTGCATAGCCTTGACTACATGTTAAAGGAACTATTTGTCCCTTCCATGGAATATAAGTTTCACTAGATAATTTGATTATAGAAAGTTGAGTGAGATGGGATATAGATGTGAAGGACATCATTTTAAAGTTGAAAGAGAGGAGTGTAGGAAGCATACTAAGGCAGAAAGAAGGATGTAGTCTGAGAATGGTGTTAGAACTCGCCCATGCCGCAGAATAATTTTTAAAAATTCAGACGCAGCGGAAGAGGTATGTGCGGGATCAACCGTTCATCGCATGAACGTTGTTCAAAAATCGTTTGTAGTTAGATAAGGATTAAATACTTTTGAAACATTAGGAAGATCAGATCTTCACCTTTGTGCGGGTAGGTGATCACCGCAACCTGATGATCGTGGTTTTGGAAGAGGGTTCGCTTGAAGCGCACAAGCGTCCGGCCTCTACGGGTATCCACACGAAGTAGAGGACCGATCAAGGTTTCCTTGTCTCCCCGAGTTGCTAGCTCCCTTGCAGAGACTTCTTTTGATGGCTGATTTCTTCCCTTTTAATCAACTCTTGATTATGCTTGGAAGGAGGAAGAAGAAGAAAGGATCTTTGAAGAAGAACCAAAGGCTAGACATAGCCTTTTCTTTTCCCTGCATTGGAAGAAGGAAGGGAAGGGGAGGAGGCCGCCAAGGCCTTCTTCTTGTTCTTCCTTGCTTGCGGCTGAAGACCAAAGGGAGGAAGGGGGCCACGAGTTGGAGAGGAATAGGGCTTCAAGCAATGCCCTAGGGTGCCGCCCACTTCTCCTTTTAAAGGCATGAAGGGCTCCTACAAGTTAGGAGCCCTTGACTTATTTCCAAGAGGGGCGTCGGCCCCTCTTTTCTTGCCGCACCAAGGAGGAAACCAATTTTGGGTCTAATCTAGGTAAGTCCTAATCCAATTAGAACTTAAATCAATTTTGACTTAATTGAACTCTTTAATCCTAATCCAATTAGGAGTCTTGTTAATTCATTAGATTAATAATTAATTAGGACTTAAGAAATCCTAATCCAATTAGGATTTATTCAATTTTATTCCTAATCCAATTAGGACTCTAATTTGAATCCGAAGTCCTAATCTAATTAGGATTTCTAGGAATCCTATTCAAGTAGGAATCCAAAATGAATTCAAAATCCTAATCTAATTAGGATTGTAGGAATCCTACTCCAAGTAGGAATCCCAGTCCTACTCCAAATAAAATTTCCAGTCCTAATCCAATTAGGACTCTAGAAATCCTACTCGAAGTAGGATTTGTGTTTAAGTCCAATTAATTAATTCCATTGTTCCTTCTTCAACTGATTATCAATTGAATTGATTACTCGTGATTCATAATCACATTTCAACCATCGGATCGGTCAATACTTCTAGTGTGTGTAACCCCATAGGTTCTATTCTGACTGGTAGTGAGATATATTGCGATCTTTATCTCAATATCATTGAAAACTCCTTTCAATGGGTTGGAACGATTCCAACTCAACTCATTAGGGTTTATCGATCATCGAGATATTCCCTGTGAGTCTCACCATCCACCAGTGACACCTAGCAGCATGTAGTAGCTACCCAGCAGAATAGAATGATGAACCTCTAGGTGCAGTTGTCGTGTGATACAGTCCTACTATCGTGGATCCCTACAGGACGGAGGTCATGGACAACTCGTCAAACCCCATCGTCTGTCGTATGTGAAGATTTATTCGACTTAAGTTCGAGAGTGGAAAACTCTTTCTCCACTATACAATCTGCCCCGGCCGAAGTCTTACGAACTCAGTCTTATAAATCACATAGGATCTCTCCTTATCTATCAAGGTCGATAGATTCCTTATAGGTGCATACCCTACTCCTACAGTGAACCTACTGCAGCCAATCTACACTGCATGGAACCATATGGCTAGAGACCATGTATATGTGCAGTCAAACTACAATAACCTCACTGTGAGTAGCCGAAGCATCGTAGGTCAAAGGACCAGTCACACTACTACAACATCAAGCAAGTCACTGACGAGTGGATAGACAGCCAAGTGACTTCTTATTTTGGTCACGCTCAGTACCCTTGTTCTCTAACAAGCACCTGCACTATTACTTCAGTGTCTCTATAGCGTGGCTCGAGTCTCGTCCATCCATAGAAAAAGTAATGTGTGCACTGATCTCATCGGATCGATCACCGTCCTCGTGATGATCCATCGATCAGGAGCGTTTAGAAATTAATTACTAATGATACATGGCTCAAATTCTCAACTCTTGAGAATATGCATCATCATCTTATTAATTTCTTGGACGATTCATAGACACAATAACAATATGAATGAAAAAGATGCCTTTCATTTATTCAATAATAATAAAGTCAAGTACAAATTATGTTCCAGAATTAATAATGTATCAGCCAAAATTGGCTTCTAGGGCATACATCTAACAATCTCCCACTTGCACTAAAGCCAATCAGTTATATATCTTAGTTCCATCTTCTCAAGGTGGGCTTCAGTCTTTTGTTGACTTAGCTGCTTAGTGAACGGGTCTGCCACGTTGTCCGCGGAGTCTATTCTCTGCAGCTCGACATACTTCTTCTCAACATAGTCGCGTATGAGGTGGAAGCGCCGCTCTATATGCTTGGACTTCTGATGAGATCTTGGTTCCTTAGCAAGAGCTACAGCGCCATTATTATCGCAGTAGAGTGTTATGGCATCTAAAGTCATCACATCCAATTCTGCAATGAATTTCTTGTACCAGAAACCTTCCTTAGCAGCTTCAGATGCGGCGATGTATTCAGCTTCCATAGTAGAGTCAGCAATGATCGGTTGCTTAGAACTCTTCCAATTCACCGTACCACCATTGCACAAGAACACATATCCAGATGTTGACTTCCTATCATCGACATCAGTCATGAAGTCTAAATCTGTGTACCCTTCTATCTTCAACTCTGATGATCCTCCAAAAACCAAGAATAAATCTTTAGTTCTTCTCAAGTACTTAAGAATATTCTTCACAGCTGTCCAGTGTTCTTCACCTGGATTCGACTGATATTTGCTTGTGACACTCACAGCAAGGGCTATATTAGGTCGTGTACATAGCATGGCATACATGAGGCTCCCTATTGCCGATGCATAGGAAATCTTGCTCATGCGTTGAATCTCTTCAGATGTGTTAGGGCACATCTTTTTGGAGAGATGAATTCCATGTCTTAAGGATAAGAGACCCCTTTTTAGAGTTTTCCATGCTGAACCTTCTCAGCACTTCCTCTATGTCAATATTCTGTGATAGGCCAAGCATCCTTTTGCATCTATCTCTATAGACCTTTATTCCCAAAATATAGGATGCTTCCCGAAGGTCTTTCATGGGGAACTCTTTTGACAACCAGACCTTGACCGAGGTTAGCATGGGAATATCATTCCCTATCAGGAGGATGTCATCCACGTACAGTACGAGAAACACGACAGCACTCCCACTAACCTTTTTGTAAACACACGATTTTTCTTTGTTTTTGATGAAATCAAACATTTTGATTGCGTCATCGAAGCGAGTGTTCCAACTCCGAGATGCTTGCTTTAGTCCATAGATGGACCTTTGCAGCTTGCAGACCTTGTGATCTCCATCACTGGAAGTGAAACCTATAGGCTGTTCCATATAGATATCTTCATCAAGATATTCATTCAGGAAAGCAGTTTTCACATCCATCTGCCAGATTTCATAATCATGAAATGCTGCAATGACAAGCAATGTTTGGATGGATTTTAGCATGGCTACAGGTGAAAAGGTCTCCTGATAGTCAATGCCTTCGCGTTGACTATACCCTTTCGCCACTAGCCTTGCTTTATAGGTCTCTATCTTTCCATCCGAACCTATCTTCCTTTTGTAGATCCATTTGCATCCAATAGGTACAATACCTTCTGGTGGATCTACTAAGATCCAGACTTGGTTGGAATGCAGAGTCTAACTCTGATTTCATAGCTTCCAACCATTTCTCGGAATCGATATCAGATATCGCCTCGTCGTAGGTTTTGGGATCCTATATGTCATCCCTATCTCCCACTAGGAACATTTCCTCGGTATCCTCTTCTGGTATACCTAAGTATCTATCAGGAGGATGGGAGACCCTACTAGATCTGCGAGGTGGTTGAGGGACATCGTGTACTGACTCTGTATGAATGGGTTCGATAGGATCTATGACTCGTTGCTTTCAGAGACTTTCTCTTCAAGCTCAATTTTCCTTCCACTACCTCTATCAAGGATAAACTGGTTTTCCAAAAAGATGGCGTGACGGCTCACAAACACATTGTAATCCTCTAAGACGAAAAAATTATATCCTATTGACTCTTTAGGATATCCTATAAAATGAGTACTTATGGTCCTAGCCTCTAGCTTGTCCGCCTGTAGTCTTTTGACGTGGGCCGGACATCCCCAAATCTTGAGATGACCAAGACTTGGTTTCTTACCATGCCATATCTCATACGGTGTGGTAGGAACGGATTTAGAGGAAACTCTATTCAGTAGATATACTGCGGTAAGTAAGGCATCTCTCCAAAGAAATATAGGTAAATCAGTGAAGCTCATCATGGACCGGACCATATCCAATAGAGTCTGATTTCTTCTCTCTGACACCCCGTTGAGTTGAGGTATACCCGGAGGAGTCCATTGTGAGACTATGCCATTGTCCTTGAGATAGTCTCGGAATTCTCCACTAAGGTATCTCCTCCTTGATCTGATCGAAGAGCCTTAAAGGATTTTTCAGTTTGTTTTTCTACTTCATTTCTGAACTCTTTGAACTTTTCAAAAGATTCAGATTTGTGTCTCATAAGATACACATACCCATACCGTGAATAATCATCGGTAAAGATAATAAAGTACGAATAACGTCCCATGGCTTGCACATCGAATGGGCCACACACATCTGTGTGTACCAGGGTAAGTATTTCAGTGGTCCTCTCTCCATGTCCTACAAAGGGCAATCTAGCCATTTTTTCTTGAAGACAGGACTCGCAAACTGGATATGACTCGGAAGTCAATGAGCCGAGAAGCCCATCTTTATCCATTTTGTTCATTCTGTCCTCTCCAATATGGCCAAGCCTGAGGTGCCACAAATATTTTTGGTTTATCTCATCCTTGGATCTTTTGGATCCTTTGGCATTCACTTCTTGCTCAGACACATTTATAGATACATCCATATGCAAATGATAGAGACTGTCAATCATAAAACCACGTGCGACTATTTTATTTCTGAAATAAATAGAATAGCAGTCTTTGTCAAATATAAAAACATGACCTTTCTGTGCTAGACATGAGACAGAAATCAAATTTCTGCTAGCAGCAGGTACATAATAGCAGTCTCTAAGTAATAAACTAAAACCAGACGGTAGTCGCAGATGGTAGGTGCCCACAGCCACAGCAGCAACTTTTGCCCCGTTGCCAATCCGAAGGATTACCGCACCTTCCGCCAGCCTTCTATTTTTCTTTAGACCCTGCATGGTAGTGCACAAATGAGCACTAAAACCAGAATCTATAACCCAACTAGAAGTAGAAGAAACCATTAGATTAGTTTCAATTATGAGCAAGTCTATACCTTCTGAAGGTGTGTCACCTTTTTTGTTCTTCAGGCTCTCGAGGTATGAAGGACAGTTTCTCTTCCAGTGGCCGTCGACATTGCAATGGAAACATTTTCCTTTGTCATTAGCCTTTTTCTTTTGAACTTCCTTCTTTGGCTTCTTGTCTTTCTTCTGCTTCTTCGCAGGCTTCTTTTTCTTCCAAGTAGACTTTCTCTTGGAACCAGAAGTCAACTCAGCAGCAAGGACATTGTCCCTTGAACCTTTCAAGGCTCCCTCAGCAGTTACCAACATATTTATCAGTTCAGTCTTAGTGCATTCAATCTTATTCATGTGGTAGTTTACTATAAACTGTCCAAATAAATTAGGAAGGGATTGAAGGATCAGATCTACTTGCAATTCCTTGTGCATGTTCATACCGAGCTTCTCAAGCTCCTTTAGGTCCTTGATCATAGTCAGACCGTGATCATGGACGGACTGCCCCTCGCGCATCTTTGCTTTGAAGAGCCTCTTGGACACTTCAAAACGAGCTGTGCAACTCTGCTCACCATACAACTCTTGCAGGTGTGCCAGTATGTCCCTAGCAGTCTTCATATTTTCATGCTGGCATTGTAGTTCATTGGACATGGATGCCATGATATAGCACTTGACCCTAATGTCATCGTCTGTCCACTTCTCATGCGTCGCACGCTGATCAGCGGTCGGACGTGCGGGTAATGCGGGGATATCATTGTCGAGCACATAGCCTATTTTTTCGCAACTCAGAATAATTTTGAGATTTCTAAACCAGTCTCTGTAATTGATACCGGTCAATCGGTTGGTCTCAAGAATACGTGTCAAAGGATTTGAGGCTGACATTATGATCTGCAGAGAGTAAAGATTCTAGTTAGACTTTGTACTTGATCCTTAATCTGTTCTAAGATCTTTTAGAACAAATGTACCTCCCACTATTTTCTCGAATTCCTCACACTCTCCTAGTAGGAAAACGGAAATCCTACACGACTAGGATTTCTAGTGGGTACTGCGGTCCCACCGATTTACATGCCACCTCACCTAACAGTTATTGGTGACACATAAATAGATGAGTGCACAACTCTTGTATAATGCTTCTTAAGCATGTTGCAGTGCTACTTGGTCTCTAAGTCATGAAGACCTCACCTAACAGTTATTGGTCCCACTCCTTAGTTAAGTCAGACCCACCGTATAACCGTAGAAATAAAGTCGTCATTGGGTCCTCACCTAATAGTTATTGGTGCCCAACCCCACCTTTACCCTACAACATCTCATGTCTATAGAGATGTCTAGCCCCCCGATGCAACTTGCCCACTGTGTCCAGCCGAGACAAATCAACATCAGAAAGACCTTAGCAGCTCTACTACGGTGGAAGACCTATGGACTTAATATCGGTTAATCAGGTCTTAGTGTTTGCAACTTGAACTCTTCATAATAGGTAATCGAACAATTGGCCAGGTAAGCAGGTGGGAGGCTCCCCTTACTCAGAGAGTAAGGTCCTAATTAAGTAACCACCTTTCGTGCTTTCCTAGACACCAATTAGATCAATTAATCTAATATGACTTGCTCATGTTGGTTCACTCTCGACTTGATTGAGGAGGTTTTAGTTTAGGTCTCATTGGGTTTGCTACATCACATGTAAACCTATCTACCCCGTTCTCATTCACATCACATGCAAACGGCACATCGCAGGCAGTTATAATCGCAGCAATAATTAAAGCTAAACTTTAAATAGGTGATGATCATGGATTCTAATTAGGTCATATTATAAGCACATGCACGTCAATCGATCAACTGATCTTCAACTCTTGAATTGGTTCCAAGTCTCCTTGATTCGATCCTTGATCAACTCTTGATCCTATCGCCATCAACCGTTCAGATCGCCGTTCATCTCATGTACTTTCTTCGACTTGATCGTTGACGTACATCACATCACAGAAATACAACCAGATATATAAAATAAAAATATATATTACATCCCTTTTAGGAGGCACGCAGGCTCCTCAAAACATCAAATAAGATGCATGCAAGCATCTGAAAAATTACATGACATTACAGATCACATCGCAGGTCATTACATTTGATACCAAAAGGATTTGAATCCTATGATCATCACCGCATGCAACAATTATACTTTTCAGATCTGAAACTTAATTGATTATGTTATGACATAGGTTGCTGATCATGCTAATCATGATTCTAAACCTTGTAATCTCATTAACAATGCAATTAGAATCATCATTTTATCACATAAAAATCAGAATGCAAAAATCAGCACCCTTAAAAAATCTGCATGCAGAAAATTTTCAGCATGCATAACCTTTTAAATTTCAGATCTAAGATGCCTTTAGATAATTAATTCTTACCTTAATCTACGATGCCTAGGCTCTGATATCACTGATAGAACCCGCCCATGCCGCAGAATAATTTTTAAAAATTCAGACGCAGCGGAAGAGGTATGTGCGGGATCAACCGTTCATCGCATGAACGTTGTTCAAAAACCGTTTGTAGTTAGATAAGGATTAAATACTATTGAAACATTAGGAAGATCAGATCTTCAACTTTGTGCGGGTAGGTGATCACCGCAACCTGATGATCGTGGTTTTGGAAGAGGGTTCGCTTGAAGCCGCACAAGCGTCCGGCCTCTACGGGTATCCACACGAAGTAGAGGACCGATCAAGGTTTTCTTGTCTCCCCGGGGTGCTAGCTCCCTTGCAGAGACTTCTTTTGATGGCTGATTTCTTCCCTTTTAATCAACTCTTGATTATGTTTGGAAGGAGGAAGAAGAAGAAAGGATCTTTGAAGAAGAACCAAAGGCTAGACACAGCCTTTTCTTTTCCCTGCGTTGGAAGAAGGAAGGGAAGGGGAGGAGGCCGCCAAGGCCTTCTTCTTGTTCTTCCTTGCTTGCAGCTGAAGACCAAAGGGAGGAAGGGGGCCACGAGTTGGAGAGGAATAGGGCTTCAATCAATGCCCTAGGGTGCCGCCCACTTCTCCTTTTAAAGGCATGAAGGGCTCCTACAAGTTAGGAGCCCTTGACTTATTTCCAAGAGGGGCGCCAGCCCCTCTTTTCTTGCCGCACCAAGGAGGAAAAAGGGGAGGGGCTTGCGCCCCTCCCTCTTGGTTAGCCCTAATTCTCCTCTAAGGAGGATTGGGATGCCCTAATGTGGCTAAGCCCTAATCTAATTAGGCTTAGTCCAAGGGTAAACCAATTTTGGGTCTAATCTAGGTAAGTCCTAATCCAATTAGAACTTAAATCAATTTTGACTCAATTGAACTCTTCAATCCTAATCCAATTAGGAGTCTTGTTAATTCATTAGATTAATAATTAATTAGGACTTAAGAAATCCTAATCCAATTAGGATTTATTCAATTTTAGTCCTAATCCAATTAGGACTCTAATTTGAATCCGAAGTCCTAATCCAATTAGGATTTCTAGGAATCCTATTCAAGTAGGAATCCAAAATGAATTCAAAATCCTAATCTAATTAGGATTGTAGGAATCCTACTCCAAGTAGGAATCCCAGTCCTACTCCAAATAGGATTTCCAATCCTAATCCAATTAGGACTCTAGGAATCCTACTCGAAGTAGGATTTGTGTTTAAGTCCAATTAATTAATTCCATTGTTCCTTCTTCAACTGATTATCAATCTAATTGATTACTCGTGATTCATAATCACATTTCAACCATCTGATCGGTCAATACTTCTAGTGTGTGTGACCCCATAGGTTCTATTCTGACTGGTAGTGAGATATATTGCGATCTTTATCTCAATATCATTGAAAACTCCTTTCAATGGGTTGGAACGATTCCAACTCAACTCATTAGGATTTATCGATCATCGAGATATTTTCTGTGAGTCTCACCATCCACCAGTGACACCTAGCAGCATGTAGTGGCTACCCAGCAGAATAGAATGATGAACCTCTAGGTGCAGTTGTCGTGTGATACAGTCCTACTATCGTGGATCCCTACAGGACGGAGGTCATGGACAACTCGTCAAACCCCATCGTCTGTCGTATGTGAAGATTTATTCGACTTAAGTTCGAGAGTGGAAAACTCTTTCTCCACTATACAATCTGCCCCGACCGAGGTCTTACGAACTCAGTCTTATAAATCACATAGGATCTCTCCTTATCTATCAAGGTCGATAGATTCCTTATAGGTGCATACCCTACTCCTACAGTGAACCTACTGCAGCCAATCTACACTGCATGGACCCATATGGCTAGAGACCATGTATATGTGCAGTCAAACTACAATAACCTCACTGTGAGTAGCCGAAGCATCGCAGGTTAAAGGACCAGTCACACTACTGCAACATCAAGCAAGTCACTGACGAATGGATAGACATCCAAGTGACTTCTTTTTTTGGTCACGCTTAGTACCCTTGTTCTCTAACAAGCACCTGCACTATTACTTCAGTGTCTCCATACCGTGGACTCGAGTCTCGTCCATCCATAGGGAAAGTAATGTGTGCACTGATCTCATCGGATCGATCACCGTCCTCGTGATGATCCATCGATCAGGAGCGTTTAGAAATTAATCACTAATGATACATGGCTCAAATTCTCAACTCTTGAGAATATGCATCATCATCTTATTAATTCCTTGGACGATTCATAGACACAATAACAATATGAATGAAAAAGATGCCTTTCATTTATTCAATAATAATAAAGTCAAGTACAAATTATGTCCCAGAATTAATAATGTGTCAGCCAAAATTGGCTTCTAGGGCATACATCTAACAAATGGCTCATAGGGAAGGGATGAAGAAAGCACACGATGTAAAGAACAATGTTACTTTTTTTTGAGAAAGGACCTTAGAGGCCTAGTCATTTCATCTAGTAGAGTAAAAGTGAATGAAAGGAATTCCCAATGAGCTTTCTAGTGTGTTGATTTATGATAAGTCTTCTGGCAACTAGACAATCTGAAATTTGACATTTGAATTTTTTTTATCGAATGTATGGAACTATGATTTCACTTTTAAATTTGTAGGCTTATCTTGGATGGAGGTTTGGAGATTTGTGATATTTAGATCGAGCTACTACTACTTGGACCTATACTTTTTGGGCTATTTTTCATTTTTGGCCTTTCTAACTATTGGGTTGGTTGCGTCCTTTGTCTTATGCTAATACCTTTCTCTTTCCTCAAAATTTCATGTAAGGATTTTCTCTCCTTTTCCTAGAAAAAAAAATCAATAGAAGGAACGGTTAGCAAGGAAATTTTGTTTGGTTATTGAAGAGAAAAAATCCAACTAAACTCTAAGAAGAAGGAATGGATGAAGGGCCCTGGTACCAGGTTGAAAAGGAAATTGAAGAGTATGGAAAAATTATATTATTTCATAGTACATGCCATATGTACAGACATAATGAGAGGATAAGACTGCAAGATTACAAATGATAAGAAGATACAATTTCATGATCCTCAATCCAGTAACAACCTCGAGCTGATCTTATGGATAAAATTTATCATCGTACAATGGTAATAGTTTCTTGCGCTACAAGAAATCATAAAATCTGCAATATTATTTTAGTCATATTTTTAAAATGCTAGAAAAAAATAATTTGCCCTGCATTTGTAATAAACTACTGGGTACTTGTTTTTAGCTCGTCTTTATCATAGAATCTGCAATGTTATTGTATTTTTAAGAAATGCCTAGAAATAACACTTTATCTCATATTTATGATAAATTGCAGGGTATTAGTTTGTAGCTTGTTTTTATCAAAGAATTCTCGACATTATTTTCGTGGTATTTTTACAAAATACCAAAAAATAATATTTTATCTTGTATTTTTGATTATTGCCAAGTATTAGTTTGAAACACATCTTTATTTCTCTTCCCAGTAAGTAAAAAAAACTCTTTGAAGACATGATTTGCTAACTCGAAATAAAAATTCTAACTAAGAGGGTATATTGATGCTAAGTTTAATTCAGTCCCAAAAAAGGATCCATGAGATTGATTTGGTGAAGGTTCTCGATCATTATCCAACTAGATTTTGTATTAAAAAATATATTAAAAACTATACATTATTTAAATAATTTATATAATATAAAAGTATTAAAAATTGTACATTAAATGCTCCTATTACTCTTTAATTGCAGCATAAATAAAATTATCTATATTTTAAACAACTTGTAAGAAAAACTATACAGGATTATGTTGAAGTTATTGATATTTTTAAATATTTTAAACAAAACTATTTTGAAAATATACCAAATAATAGAATGAAGGTTATTCACTTTTTATTTGTATCAAAGGAAAAAAGATTGATTTTTAAAATATATATATATATTAAAATATGAAATATTACAATATATTCTGAATGAGTATATTTCATAGTGCAAATAACTTTTAACTATAATAAATGTTATTTAATGTCCTGTTGGATAGTTTTAGTTAACTGATGGGTCATTGGTTCAATTCCCACTTCATGTGGTATATAAAATAGTTTTTAGAATTTTGTTTTTTGGCATTAAATCCCTGCATATCATAAATCTGGAGAAATGCAGGGATATAATCCTCGACATCATATTAGCTAATACTTATCTCGCATTTTTTAAAAATATGGAAGACATAATAGGCTACATTTTTTAATTTTTCACAGCATTTTTGACCGCCAAAGATTCCATGATTTTTTGTAGTGCCATTTTTGTCAACATGGTCATTATCATTTAGCATTGCAGTTTTTGTCTTTATAATTAGTTATATGTATAGAGCTAAGTTTAAAATTGGGCACAGCATCAAAGATCTTTTAGAAGCACATATTTTTTCGGAGGATCGAGTGGACATGAGCATAAGAATCTTTATGATCTTAACCTTGTATCATATTATCAATTTTTTTATAAAAATAAAATATTTAACTAACTTTATGCATCAATTCATTTCAAGTAACTTCAAACTCATTTTGCCCATGTTACAACACATCCACACTTCAATGAACCTTGCTGCTTTCTGTGTTTTGAGGAAATCATTTTTCTCATTTCTATATTTTTTTCAGATTTATTTGCAAACTCTGAGATCTTAAACACTGAATCAAACCATGCTACTTTTGGAGCAGCCAACTTGAAGCCTCCGGCATCTAGTTGTTTGTTAGTGCTTTCCGGTCCTACTTCATAGAAGTTGGTGATGATGTTAAGATGGCGTCAGCCATGGCCTCAGTGATTCGATCTATCATATAATTGTTATATAGTTTCTTTATGCTCTGACCTGGTCTTTTTAAGGAACTAAAGGGACATTGGATGGCTCGTCATGCATTAGTTTCTGTTGGGTTTTGGATGGTGGCTTTCACTTTCAGAGGTGCCATGCCATTGACTCGGGACATGGAGAAAGTTTCGGTTAAAGCATTGGTGTTGGGTTGGTGGGAAATACTGATATATCTTAATTATCTAAGTGGCATGGTTGGTTATGTCCACTTCAGAAAGATGGAGGATATGATACATCAAAATCTGACAAGCATGCATATCACCTAATAGCTTGCGTGTGCTCTAAATATTTTTAAACCTTTGGTACGTCAACTGGTTCTACATACATGTATATCCTGAGCTATGGTACTGATAATGTCTGAACAAGGCATATTATTATTTGCTTTTCCACTTATCTACCTCTATAAACATTTCATAGAAGATCCCGTTGAGGTGCATACCTTAGGATGGCAATCTTTTTCTTTTTATTTCCTTTTTTTCTTTCTTTTGTCTCGTTGATGGATGCCACATCCTGTTGATCTATGTCTCGGGTGAGTAGTTCGGAGAAAACGATGAATCAAATATTTCGAAACATGCCTTGCAAGGTTCAAGTACGTCACCTACTCGAAATAGAGGGTGGTGCAAGTGTTCAGGACCAGGACACATCCTTGAACCAGGCCAAGATGTGTGTGTTTGTGCGTTTGTGGGAGTGAGAGAGAGAAAGAGAGAGAGAGAGATTGTTTTCAATGATGATTTGAAATTTATCAATTAGAGGAGTAGGTTTGCTGAATTGTCTTTTTATATTTTTGAATGGAAGGGGGGGAAGATTCAAAGTTACAGTCTTGGACTTCAATGAAACTAGCTATAGGTGCTTGTGTTTACAAAGAATGGATTAATCAGAAAAGAGAGAAATAGCAGATCAAATGCAAAGCAGAAGCACTTGGGCACATTGCTAAGAATCTACAACGTCCAACATGAGCTCGGGGGAAGGGAGTTGAACTCCAGTGTGGCTAATAGCTTACTCCTGATTACTTCCTTTAATTAAGCGGCTTCCCAGAAGATAATTATGGGATTCTTCAGGTGGCCTGGGAGTGGATTGGAGCTACAAAAAAGTTATATATGCTACGGCTGGAGTCTTTTGTTCTATATAGAGCTTAAGCATTTCCCGTCAAGTGAAGCCATTGCTGGCATGAAACTTAGGAAACTATAGCTTTCAAAAATTACAGGTGCAAATATCTTAATGAACACTGTATATATGTGATCTTGTTAAGCCTAACATAGATGTCGTCCCTTTTAATGGCAAGTTAACATGCTATTGCAACTTTTTTTTCTAATTAACATTAATGGCTACAAGCATCAGATATAATTTATCCTAGAAATTTTAAAGAAATGTTAAATTTCCACTATATTGATAATTTTATTAAAATAGAAACCCGAGTCTATTTGGCCATATACTTCAAGGCTACAGGCGGAGCCGGAACCGTACCTGGCCTATGAACTGTAAAGCTCTTCATTTGAAAGCTACATAAAGAGAAGGCACCAGCCGACCCGCCATATTTGTGCGACAAGATTATTGGGTTGTTGAGGCACTTTTCTTAGAGGTTATCAACAAAATGCTTGCCATGATGGCATCTTCTCAAATCATTAAATGCACGGCCACTAAGATTAAAAGGTATCCAGCTTTTCTTATCTCCTAAAGTAAGATGACTTTTGGGTTTGGAATCACTAGAATCATAAGGGATAGAGACCAAATTTTGAGGGCAACTTAATGGTGCCCATGACACAAATGAGAGTGACAAGGGGAGCCCTTAACCTTGAGTTCGAAGAAGTCTTGCAAAATTTATATAGACGACATCATTTGATCGGTCACCAAATTCTAAAGAGCTATCAATGATTGATTAGAAGAAAAAAAATATACTGTGCGGGGAAAAAAATACATCCAAACTATCATCTCAATTAGAGTTCATGTATGCAGTGAGCATAAGTGAGCATAAGCCATTATCCCAACATGATTTGGTAGATAACCATCACACGCTTGCAACTTCAATATGATTTTTTTTCTTCCAGGGATGATGGTGCAACAAAAGAACAAGGTGCAAGATTTAACCCCCTCCATGGAACTATTTTTAATGATACGTTTCTGATACTGCAGTAAGGTTGTTTTGATTATTTACTCGAAAAGTTCATAATAATGTGAATTATGTGAAACATCCTTTTGTAGTTTCAAACTATCCTTTATCATCATATTTGCATGTGAGGATCTATACAGGTATGTGCTTAGTCCTATATTAGCTATGCATCGAACAGATCTTGGATACTTATATAGGGTTAAGGAACTTAAATACTATCTTCTGACAAGCTTTTTTGGGTGAGATCTTAGGTTATTACAAATGATATCAAAACAGACCCGGCCTATGGCTTATGTGAACTTAAGAACACTACAGCACGGGCTCATTGGGGTTGACTATAGACCAATCATAATGCTTGTGATTAGATTTAAATGGATTTGGATTCTTAGCCTGGTAAGAATATTGGAGCTTAAATTGGAGGAGTATGTAAGGATCCATGTGAGCATATGTTTAGTTTATACTACCTCAAAAGAAGCTACAGTTGAGAGCGACATATTCTATTTTACATACTATACTTAGAGCTGCTGTGGAGTTCGTCCTTATGCATGATGTATGAACACAGATTTCTGAAGTTGCTTGTGGGAGAGCTCTTTCAAAATCTGTTCTGTTCGCAGATTACCAACCCGAAGTAATGGCATACAGACGAGCATAGGTTCATGTTTTATTTGCAGACAACCATCTAAAATAAGTAGGAACTTCCTGCGAAAGATATCGTTCTTCTAATCGTGTTCAAAATTTGGCTGTTTATGCTTTTCATTGTGTTGCAATTAGATTGTACTGATTTTGTGAAACTGTGACAATGCCATTTTCTGCCTTTGAACCTGGAGCCTCTCCCCAGTGCATGCTGAGAGGAGAAGAGAAGGGGGAATGATGAACATCTATTAGAGCTAATGCATCTTGCATCTGCCAAAACAGATATTCGTCATAGTTCTCGGAACACTACTCTTAGCTCGTTGTAGGGTCCCTTGTACTTTACTGTCTACTGCTGCTTTAATTCCTCCTTTTCCCTGTAAGTCAGGCATTAAATTTGTAGCTCCATGGGCATTCAAGTTTTGATACAACAGTGAATTACTGGGGCAATTATTTTTTTTTTTTTTTTTTTTTGCATGATACTACTTTTCATAAAGCTTTGGCAAGATAGACAACTGAATGCATGCATTTATCTTTACAGTTCTCAAGTGATTGGGGTGTGAGAGGATATTTTCATTCAGCAAATGGAAGTATACAAAACAGAACTCTTGAATTATTGATGGATTTTGTTCATATAGTTTTGCATTTAATCGAGTTAATCCAACTTGTATTTATATTTGCTAGTATGAAGAGAAGAAACTTTTGATAAATATTAATTAAGTTGGATGCCTACCACATTAATCTTGTTCTTCAAAATATCAAAAAATATCGATTTCGCTTTGTATGCCATTGCATAACCATGATATGCTTATGATACAGGTTGACATGTGCTGCTGGAAATCAGACCCGAGGGTGACCGCGAACCAAGAGGAGGAGCTTCTGCCGCAGTGCGGTGGCGGATGGCTGTCTCCAGCGGACCTGCAAGAAGCCTGGGCCGGAGGATCCGGCGAAGGCCCTCCGATGCTTAAGTCAGAGAGGGATCTTTAGATATTTTAATGGAGAGATCTTTTCTGGCTCGGAGAAAAGATGCCTCTCTCCCCAGAATCCTCTCCCCTTTATAGGAGAAGGTGTAGCGGTTACTCGCAATCGGATGCGATTACGCAAATCTTAGGTTAAATGAATTACCTTAGATGGCACGAATATGAAGGATTCAAATATTGACAGCTGTTGTGGCGGAGTCTACGGGATTTGATCCCGAATATGAAGGATTTGGTGACTCCTTCTTTAGGCAGACCGGCTTCACTGTTGGTGGAGTCGGGGTCAGTCTCAGCTTCTGACTAGATTTTTCTTGACCTCGAGGTCAATCGGGCTTTGCTCAGCCGAGACTATGCCAGCTGAGGTCATGCCTGCCGAGATCACACTTGTCGAGATCATGCTTGCTGAGGCCATACTTACCGAGATTACACCTGCCATCGGATTCGGGAGCTTTAATCATATGTGTTGGGTGGTCCACTTTTCCCCCCATCACTACCCCCGACTTCCGAGTTCGAACCATTTTCAAGCTCGGCCAAAGGAAGTAGCTAATTTTGTCATGCTGATGAGCTTAGGCGGTTTCAAATCATTTTATCATTTCGAAAGAAGGGGAAAAGACACTTTTGGGTGTTTTTAATGAAGGCACGAGGCGGCAGCTTTTTGTTTTTCGAGGCGATTTTGAGCTGCCGCTTCATAATGGGACTTCAGTGTTCGAAGAGATAGCTGCTCCCATTCCGCTTTTAAAGCAGCGATCCAGGTTGATATGCTGGGCCAATTTTCGAAGTTGGCACGTGGCGTAATCTAGACGGGAGGTGTAGCTTACTCTCGTCGATCTAATCCGTTGGGAGAGTCTATATAAAGCCCAAACCAGCCTTATGAATCTTCATTTGGCCGCCACAATCTTTATCTTCTTCTTCTTTCATTTTCTTTTTTCCCCGATTGTTGTCTAGTCTTCCCTGAAGGTGCCTCGGGGTGTTTCTTGGCGATTTTTCTCGATTCTTCATTTCTGGCCGTCAGTATTTCCGACGAGGGCCAAGGTAGGTTCTCTTCTCACGTTTGCTCAGAGGCCTACTTTTTCTACTCTTTTGTTTCTTCGATCTTCTTCCTCTTCTCTTTTTCTTTAAAACACCGTGAGCAAGACAATGTCGGGTGGTGCTTCATCTTCTACTGGGGCTCCTTCTCGTGAGAAGGAGGTCGAGCTAGAGGTGGGCCATAGCCTAAATGGAGGCGGGTCAAACCTGGCTGAGGAAGAACTGGGCACGATCCGAGCTCGATTTTTCCTTCTGCATGAGTTCACTCTCGAGCTCGCAGGGCCGGAGGACCGGGTTACGAGACCCTCCTCAGGTTGGATCGAAGAGTATGTGGAAACACTCCGGGCTAGTCTGAAGTTTTCCTTGCACGGGTTCGTGAACGAGCTCCTGACGATGTATCGCCTTGTTCCAGTGCAGTTCGCTCTGAACTCGTGGGACCTGCCACTACTTAAGGCCAATAACAAGACCTCCGAACTCACCGTGAATGAGCAAAAAATCCTTGATGCTCTTCATAGTTTAAAGGTGGACATTCTTCTGACCGACCTCCTAAGCGAGGAGACTTTGATGAATGTCGGCCTGAGCTCGGCGCATCCTGAGGGTAAGGGTGGTTATACTGCTCCTCCCTTCGTTCCGTTGTCCTTCATTTTATTTATTCTTTCTTATTCTTTTTCTTCCCCCCTTCTTTTTAGGGTTGGTCTGAGACTTGGGTTTCTTTTTCTTTTCAGAAATCGCAGTGATGGTGTCCAGCGACGAAGCCCTCCTCGCCCAATACAATAAGAGAGTAGCTGAAGCTAGCGGATTTCGTCCCGTACCTAGAAAGAGACCTAGGTCGGCCTCGACTTCGGACTCTGCAGAGGCCGGGGAGCTTGAGGCTGGGACTTCCAACCTCGTTCAGAAGAACAGCAAGAAGAAGGTCGAGGAGCATAGATCGGAAGAAGCTCCCCCCGTCGAGCATGCGACTTCTACCGAGGCCGCAAGGGAGCCAGGGGCCGTGCTTGCCCGATCCGGGGCCCCCAAAAAGCCCGCAAGGTCATCGGCCTGCGGCGCTCAGGTCCGGAGCCAGGCAACGGTCTCGGAGTCCCAAGCTCTTTGTGTGCTCCCCCGCCAGGCTCTTCAAGGCTCAACCTCCCGAGCTCTTCAGGACTCAACCCCCCGAGCTCTTCTGGGGTTGAGGATTGTTCTGAGAGAAGGCCCTACTCCCCCACGTGGCTGGTTTTTGAGGACGATTCGGCCCTCCATAATAGTGAAGTTGCCTACGAGGTCGTCCGCTGTGCGTAGCTTCCAGCTGACCGAGTCGAGCTCGAAGCCGGCGAGATCGGCGGTTTTATTGAACAGGCCTACTGTTCCGCTATCCGAGTAAACTTTTCTCATACTTTCATTTTCATATCCTTCTAAGTTCTCAATCTCAGCTAACCTTTATTTTCCTCCCTTACAGCACCTCCACAAAATTGACATGTTAGCCTCCGCGGCGGTTGACTATCAAAACCAAGCCTGGAGGAGCCAGAGAGGGCAGGAGGTTGCGGAGAAGAAGCTCGCCGAGGCCAAGGCTAGGTGGAAGGAATCCACCACGAGGGCGGAGGCCGCCGAATCCGAGCTTAAGTTCAAAGCTGAGCGCCTTGAGGAGGAGGAAGCTTCGCATGCTCTCACCAGGTCGGCACTTTGTGCCTCCGAGGCATGCTTAGCCGACGCCCAGTCTGAGCTCGCGGGCTAGAAATACGAGGCGGGGATCCTCTGGCTGAAGATTGAGCAACTTGAAGCTCGAGAGAAGAAGGCGATGTAACAAGCTCGGAATGCAGTGCAGATTTTTCGCGAGTCGGCCAAGTACCGAAAAGAGCTAGAGGAGGAGGTGGTCGATGGGCTCATCTATGGTTTCGAGGATTTTCGGGCTCAGGTGCTAAAGCTTTGCCCCAAGTTCGACTTCAGCAATCTTCAGCCTCGTTTGTTTGGGGCCGCTGAGGATGATACAAACGAGGCCGTTGAGGATGATAGCGCGCTCGAGAGTCCCGCCCCTATGGTCGTCGAGGCCGAGACCGAGATGGCTCCTGAGGTCGCCTGCGAGATCCCATCTGAAGAAGCTTCAGAGGGTGCTCCCGAAGTGGCTTTTGAGGCTGCTCCAGCGGACTGCCCCGAGGCCGGTCCCGAGGTCGCCATTACTTCTGAGGCGGCCTGAGATTTTGCCTTCTTTTTTTTTTATTGCTGTTTGTAAATGAGGTCGGCCGTTAAAACCATTGTTCGGCTAAGCGGGCCGACCACAGAGTCAGTGTCCTTGTACTTAGCCTCAAGGCTTTTTATCAATAAAATATATGCTTTCTTCATCTGGTATGAATTTTGTTGCATCTTTGAACTTGTCTCTGCTTGTATTTTCGACGAAACTTTGTCTTTGATTATTTGGGCAAGACTTTGCGCATCATTCAATTTTGAATCCGTTTTCGACGCTTTTCAAAGGATTTTACTAAGTCTCTAGGCGTGGATCTAGTTGTAGCGCGGGCTGAGGTCAAGCTGTTATTCATCCATTGGAATTGTGAGCTATTACAGGCTTGAGTGCCCTTCGATCCATAGTATCTGCCCTAGGCATCTTGAACTGTAGTCGGATTTTCGTTAGATAGTACCCAAGGTCGAGGGAGCTTTAGCTCGCGGTCGACTTAGCGGGGCGTTCCGAGCTCGGTCGGTACGTCATTAGATAGTACCCGAGGTCGAGGGAGTCTTAGCTCGCGGTCGACTCAGCGGGGCGTCCCAAACTCGGTCAAAACGTCATTAGGTAGTACCCAAGGTCAAGGAAGTCTAAGCTCACGGTCGACTTAGCGGGGCGTCCCAAGCTTGGTCGAGACGTCATTAGGTAGTACCCGAGGTCGAGGGAGTCTTAGCTCGCGATCGACTCAGCGGGATGTTCTGAGCTTGGTCGGAACGTCATTAGGTAGTACCCGAGGTAGAGGGAGTCTTAGCTCGTGGTCGACTCAGCGGGGCATCCCGAGCTTGGTCAGGACGTCATTAGGTAGTACCTAAGATCGAGGGAGTCTTAACTCGCGGTCGACTCAGCGGGGCGTCCCAAACTTGGTCAGAACG
Source organism: Phoenix dactylifera (assembly GCF_051530095.1). Classification (NCBI taxonomy): domain Eukaryota; kingdom Viridiplantae; phylum Streptophyta; class Magnoliopsida; order Arecales; family Arecaceae; genus Phoenix; species Phoenix dactylifera. The sequence goes on along the minus strand of NC_143199.1, from coordinate 22,107,050 downwards.
TTATTAGGTAGTACCCGAGGTCGAGGGTGTCTTAGCTCGCAGTCGACTCAGCGGGGCGTCCCGAGCTTGATCGGAGCATCATTAGGTAGTACCTGAGGTCGAGAGAGTCTTAGCTCGTGGTCGACTCAGCGGGGCGTTCCAAGCTTGATTGGGACATCATTAGGTAGTACCCAAGGTTGAGGGAGTCTTAGCTCGCGGTCAACTCAGCGGGGCATCCCGATCTTGGTCAGGACGTCATTAGGTGTTCCCAAGCAACTCGAAGCATTTTCCTGCATTACAAGGACACTTTCTGTTGTAATAGGGACCTGTGGTTCATAAGCAGATCAATATTAGGAAAAATTCTGAATGATCAAGAGAAACCCTTGAGAAATGTCTTATTGGATTTTCATGCATTTGAAAGAGACCCTTAAAAGGGCTTTATTGATAATACATTCTGAGGTTCTCGGAGTTCCAACTTTGGAAAATGAGGGTTCCATCAAGGATTCCAACTTGTATGCTCCTAACCGTTGGACACGAGCGACTCGACATGGTCCTTCCCAATTTAAAGCAAGCTTCCCTTGCTCCGTAAGCCGAGAGGCTTCAGCTTTCCTCAAGATGAGATCACCCACTTTGAAGAACTTGACCTTGACTTTAGAGTTGTAATATTGTGTCGCTTTCTGTTGATATCTTGCCATGAGGATTCGAGCGGCTTTTCCTGTTTCTTCGAGGAGATCTAAGCAGGCATTATCAAACTGACGGCCGTTGTCGGATATGATGATGCGGAGGAGCCCAAACCTGCAGATTATCGATTTCCAAACGAATTCTCGCATCTTTGACTCGATAATTTGGGCCACTCGTTCAGCTTTGACCCACTTGGTGAAATAATTAATGGAGACAATGAGAAACTTCCTTTGTCGAGTAGCTTGGGGGAATGGTCCCAATATGTCAATCCTCCATTGGGCAAATGGCCAGGGGGCACTGATTGAAGTAAGTGGAACTGAGGGTCGGCGCTGAACATTAGCATTCCTCTGGCATCAGTCACACCTTTGGATGAAGCTTGCGATGTCTTTTTGAAGTGTAGGCCAATAATATCCTTGGCGTAGAATTCTATAGGCCAAGGCCCGACTTCATAGGTGGTTCCCGCAGATCCCCTCATGAACTTCTTACATGGCATAATCCGCTTCTGAGGAGCAGAGGCATCTGAGGAGAGGAGACGTGAAGGACCTGCGATAGAGCTTGCCTTCATACAAAAGGTATCGAAAAGCTTGGCGCTTGATTCGGCGGGCCTCGAGTTCATCATCGGGGAGGACTTCATTCTATAAGAAGTTGACAAATGATCTATCCAGCTTGATTCAGTTTCAATGCAGAGGGCTGACTCAAGCTCCTCGGTGCTTGTTGCTTTAAGGTACTCGAGTGTCATGGTTCTCGAAAACTCGCTCATGCGGAAAGTTGTCAGTTTTGATAGCAGGTCAGCCCTCGCGTTCTCTATTCTGGAGATGTGCTGAATGTCAAAGGTGTTTAGCGTGGAGGTGATATCCCGTACCTTCTGGAGATACTTTTGCATTGATAGCTTCCTTTCTTCAAAGTCTCCTAAGATTTGGCTCACGACCAGTTGGGAATCACTAAAGACTTTTAGGCTGCCGACCTCGAGCTCCTTCACCAATTTCAGTTCGGTAATGAGCGTCTCGTACTCCGCTTCGTTGTTCGAGGCTGGAAACTCGAGGCATAAAGCTTGCTCTGCGACCACTTCATCCGAGCTGGTAAGAATGAGGCCTGCCCCACTACACCCCGAGGTTGAGGAACCGTCCACATGTAGGATCCATTGCCACTATGAGGTGTCTTCCTTTGATGTGAGCTCGGTCTCAGAGTCGTCTGGCAAGATGCATTCCACTATGAAGTCGGCGAGCACTTGTGCCTTGACTGCTGGCCTTGGGCAGTACTCGAGGTCGAATTCCTCGAGCTCGACCGCCCATCTTGCAATTCTTTCCGAACGATTCGATCATTGCAAAATTTATTTTATGGGTTGATCAATTAATATGGCCATGGTGTGAGCTCGGAAGTACGGTCGGAGCCTTCGAGCCGAGATGAGTAGCGCGTAGACCGTTTTCTCTAATTTGGAGTATCGGGTCTCTGCATCTCGCAGAATTCGATTGGTGTAGTATATTGGTTTTTGAGATTTATCTTCTTCCCGAACTAGGACTGACCTCATTGCTACCAGGGACACAGCAAGGTATAGGTAAACGGGCTCGCCCTGCTAAGGTTTTGTGAGCAATGGAGGGGAGGCAAGATGACACCTGAGTTCTTTGAAGGCTTCTGGCACTCTTCGGTCCACACGAAGTTCTTTGGCCGTTTGAGAATTTTGAAGAAAGGGAGACTGAGGATGATAGTGTTATTTTGATGATTAACAAACAATTATCCAAAGCATGCTATAAGTTAAATTGATACTTCATTTATAAGTTCATTACTCTCAGTACATATGCTTAATTGAAAATATATATATGGTCTTGTTCATTTGGATGGATCTAATCTTGAGAATGCAGCAAAGTGTGAATTGAGTCGACCCATAGGTTGATTGGGTCGACCCCGGGACTTAAAGGAATCATCTGGCACACTCCTGCAAAAACAGCACAAATGAACAGTGAGTTGGGTCGACCCAAGGTAGGCATGAGTCGACCCAACCTCCAAAGAACCTCAAAATGCAAAGAAAAAATGCTCTCTGGATTTACTGAGAGGGTCGACCCACACAGTGGTTGAGTCGACCCAAGCTTGAGTCGACCCAAACCCTGAGAGGGTCGACCCAAATGGAAGACAGAAAGACAGACAGAAAATGGCTCTCTGGAATTACTGAGAGGGTCGACCCAAGAAGAAGTTGAGTCGATCCAAGTGAACTTTGAGTCGACCCAAAGAATGGTTGGGTCGACCCAAGTGAAGGTTGGGTCGACCCAAGGACAGGTTGAGCCGACCCAAACACGGGCTGAACATAACGGCTAGTTGTGCAGAAATGCTTTTTGGACTCCCAACGGCTATAAACGGCTAGTTTCTTCAATCCAACGGTCAGAAAGGACTATTTGGAGGTTGGAGAAGTATTTAAGAGGAAGTATTCATCAGAGGAAGTAAGCTTTTGGGAAAATACATCAAGTGCATTCAAGAGAGAACCCTAGCAAGGCAAGCTTCATCCAAGGGCTTCATTCAAGAATCAAAGAAAGGGATTGAGCAGATTCAAAGAGGCATCAAGAGCTCCATCCTCCCTTGAAGAGTGAAGCATCCTTGACAAAGAAGAGCAAAGCCACTTCAAAGCGATAAATACTTTCTAACTCTTCTTTGTAGTTTATATTGTTTCATATGCTCATTTAGGAGTTTAAATCTTTTCTTTTCATTTGTTTGAATACTTTGTAAAGGTTCGTTGGTGAGCCCGCAAAACCAACAAAGGTTTTTGGTAAACCCGGAAAACCAAAATTGTAAAGGTTCGTTGGTGAGCCCGCAAAACCAACAAGGTTTTTGGTGAACCCGGAAAACCAAAGTGTATAGGTTCGTTGGTGAGCCCGTAAAACCAACAAGGTTTTTGGATTGTGAGCCCGGAAAACAATCCAACTGTAATCCGCGAGATTATAGTGAATTCCCAAGGGTACGCTTGGGGAGTGGACGTAGGTGCTAAGGAGAGCACCGAACCACTATATATTGTTGTGTTTGGATTGTGTTTGTGCTTTCATTTTCTCTTGCTTTACTTTCTATTCTTGCATTAGTTTAACTCACTCAAATAACCTAAGAAAGCATCCATCGCATTTAACTAAGAAAGTTTTAAAAGCACTAAAATTTAGAAGAAACCAATTCACCCCCCCCCCCTCTTGGATTGTCACCTTGGGCAACAAGTGGTATCAGAGCAAGGTGCTCTAATAGTACTCATTGATCTCACAATCAAGAGTTAAAGATCATGACAACCCAAGTGGGATATTCTATGAGTGAGGGACAATTAATTGATAGACCTCCACTATTTGATGGTATAAACTACACATATTGGAAAGCACGCATGCGCATTTTCATTCAAGCACATGACTACGATTTATGGAGTATCATAGTCAATGGGCTACACACAAACACTAATCATGATAAAGAAAGGGCTCAGCAAAATGCAAAAGCCATGAATATTCTATATTGTGCATTAGATGATAGTGAACTTAATAGCATATCTTTTTGCATAACTGCTAAGGAAATATGGAATATGCTTGAAGTTAAATATGAATGCACTAACGTTTCTAGTAAATTTGAAACTAGTTCCGAAGAAGAAGAGCATCAAACTGAAACTGAAAATCTATGCTTTGGAGCACCTGAAGATGAGGTATGTACTCGAACACAAAGTGATTTCTCATTCAAAAATCAAGTACATACTGAAGCTCAATCTGATTTTACATTTGATGAACTTCATGATGCTCTTCATGATCTATACTTTGAATATAAGAAGCTTAGGTTAAAGAATAAAAAGCTAAATCAGAAAAATCTATCTCTTGCTGAAAGCTATGATATAACTCAGAAAAATAATAAATTACTTTCAGAAGACAATGAAAGGCTAACTAAAGAAGTTAACAAATTTAAGTCTATAGTTGAAAAATCTACTATCAGCTCTGAAAAACTGAACTTAATGATAAATAATCAAAGAGCTGAATTTGAAAAGGCTGGATTAGGATATCAATCTTGGTACACACAAAAATCCCTTAATGACATGTGTGTTAAATCCTCTACTATCTGTCCTAAAACAGATTCTAATTTATCTGATGAACCTAATAGGCAAAAACAGAAAATTGTAAGTTTATCTACTACTCATGTTAAATCTATGTTTGTCAAATTTAACAAGATGATGCAGAAATTCACTCCTTGTAATCCTAAAATTTGCAAGTCTATGGACAAAATAGCTATTAAGAAAATATGGGTTCCAAAAGGAACAATAATAGCTAACCTACAAGGACCCAAAAGAGCTTGGGTTCCTAAGTTGAAAATCTGAATATTTTCTGTAAGTATATCTAGCACTCAAGGCTCCAACCAAAAGATGTTAATTTAGACATTGGGTGCTCTAGACATATATTAAAGAATGAAACTTAAAATATACTTAAGAAAAGTAATTGAAATGAAAAGAATAATGAAATTAGTAATCCTTGCATATATCATCATTCTCTTTGCCTTAGTATCCAATTAAAACATAAATTGCAGGTATTAATCATTTCTGTGATATAAGTGATACTTTTGGCATGAAAAGAAAATATATCCAAATCACTCCATCTTTCTATATTATGCTTCAGTTATTGATGGATAACTTGCTTAATCAATACTCTTAGAATAACTCTTTAAATTCTCTATATGCTTGATTGAGAGGTCTTATCCATGACATTATCTTCTATTGATCACAAACATAAGAATGTCTACTTGGTATAATTTTTTTTTTTTTATGCATTAAGAATACCAAGATTAAAGAGTCTAATTTTGGCATATAAAATCAACTCATACTAGTATGGACTTGATCTCAAAAGACCTTGTCATTGGTTCACTTAGATTATTCTTTGCAAGGTCAAAGTTTGCTATGTATGTCATCTAGAAAAACAAACTAGAATCATTTCTAAATCTGAAAATATTGTTTTCACCTTTTAGCCTTTGAAAACTCTTCATAAGAACTTATTTGGATCTCTAGGATTGTGAACCTAGGAGATAAGCTCTCTAATTTTGTAATTATGGATGATTTCTCAAAGCTAATGTTGGTTTTATTCTTGACACTTAAATTGAAATATTTTCTGCATTGGCACAAACTCACAAAAAGGGTTCAAATGAAAAAGGTTTGCAAACTATGAAAATAAAATTGTATCATGGCATAGTTTTGAAAACCAATTTCTTATTGAGTTGTGCACAGAAAATAATATTGAATACAATTGTTTCTACACCAAGAACACCATAAATAAAATAGAGTTGATAGAATCCTTGAAGAAATGAAAAAGACAATGTTGTATGATAGTCATCTACTTAAATGATTTCTGTTAAAAGCTATCATCATTGCTTGTCATACATATGGTTTCTATTAGAAAACTCCTTTTGATCTTCTGAAAAATAGAAAATGATATATTGTATATCTTTTATATTTTTCAGTCATACATGTCATGCTTGATATATTCTTATGAAAATAATGTCAAATCTGGTAAAACAAATATTCCTTTGGATATTACTCTTCAAGCAATGCATATAGAATATTCAATGAAAAGATACTAGTTGTAGAGATATCAATTCATACTATTCTTATTAAAACTAGATCCTTTATTGAGAATATAGTTTATCATTTTGATTCTATGTAACAATCAGAATTTTGATAGACACAACTATTTAAGATAATTTGATTAAAACTTAACTGGTATATCTTATTAATAATTATCTTAAGCAAATAGAATCTAAGCTAAATTGCTTCTGACAATAAGAAATTGATTTGATCTTGATGAATCTTCTATTGCCTCACATGCTTGTCCTTGAACCATTTTACTTAATGAAGTTATCTCTTTAGTTCAAGTGACTTGTGCTTGCTTATATTTAGACAATCTCTTGAGTAAAGTGACTTAATATTCAATTATTGTCATATCTTATGTTGAGTCATCTAGCTAAAGAAATATATTGTATGAATGTTTTGTATCTTGAAGAAACGAATGACTTTCCTTCAAGAAAGAAAAAGAGTTTATTAATGATACAGGATTTATGAGCAAGAAATTTCAACTTGAAGGACACCTTGATGAAAGATACAATAAACATTCCTTTGCAAACAAAAAAGGAGAGAGATTTTCTTCAGCCAAGGGTGTAAAGAATCTAAAAGGTATTTGGCTTGAAGAATGCTAAATACACTGGTAATCTAAACTCTTCTCTTGTGAGTTAGTTGAGCAAAATCAATAATCTGAAATTATATGGTAGCATGATTAAACCTTTAATTGCTGATCATCTTGATATCATGCTTCATTCTCATGCTAGTGATGATTGTTTCATGGTGTGATTAAATTGAAGTTTACTTTTTCCTATATAATGCATAACCATGAAATACACAAGTTTATGCCTCAAATCTCTAATTCAAAATAACTTGTGATAAGCTATGAATCATTGGGCATAATGAAAATGCTGTTTGCATGATATATATTTATATGCAGCATATTAGATTAATTCTTTATTCTGCTCTTTCATGTAACTACTTGAAAATAACAAAAAGAGAGAGAGGTAAAGAAAAGAAAATGGATATTATTCAAGAGAAGTAAAATCTAAGTAAAGGCAAATACTTTAATCTTAAGGAAAAGTAAAACAAGCATAATACATTCGGCACATTTGTGAGACTAATATGAACATTCCTTTGGAAGAGATAAAATCCGTAATTAATTACAGGAAAAGGTTGAAGTGAACATTTTAAACCTTCTATATTGCTCATCATAGGGATGGTGCCAATGGGGAGGCTAGTGGTAGTACCCGGCACTATTTGACCCAACTATTCGGTGCAGGGCATATTAGGGACGGCACAAGAGGGAGGCTAGTGGTAGTACCTCGTGCCCCTTCCAACTCCACCGGATAGGGAGCAAATAGAATATAGAGCATAGAAAAGTAAAACCGAAAAATAAATGAAGATAATCAAAATGTTCATTGAATGGTTAAAGAAAGAAATTAAAAATTTGGGGAATGAATGATAAATAAATAAAAATATATAAGAAGGTTGTGAAAAATTAAATGAAGTTTGAATCACTTGAAAACACACCTTAAGGATAAAATCAGTGCTAAATTGTATTTAAATAAAGGAAATTTTATTTGAAAAGAATTGATTTTGATCCATGACATGCTTGTTATGTTTTGCATATTTTGAATTATGTGTTTTCAATATTCAAATAGCAAAGATCTTTTCTAGATATAACTTGTAATGCTTCATGCCTATAAATTTTGATTGAAACATGTTATTACCAACAACAACATCATTTTGTTTTAATGAATATATTTTGAAAAATAAAAAAAAATTTATTTGAATTTGCAAATTAGGCAAAATGGATTGATTCTGACATATCTTTTATCTTGCCTAACATTAGTACATAATATCCTCCAATTTGTACCAAAATTCAATATGAATTACAAAGATTCTGGATGTGCTCTAATGTTCTTGAAATATGTGTCTTCAATCTTAATAATTTAAGATGAGCTACAATGTAGAAGATGCATATCTCAAATTATAATCCTGAAAGGCTCCTTGAAAATTTTTATGAAATTCAGAATCTGATGTTGTATAAAAGCTTAAACTTAATTTAAAAATGCCTCTATCATTGTATTTTTGTAACCTTCATTATATGCTTCAATGATTGCATCATTTTGGGGAATAACTCAATATGAATTTCTAGATAAAATTACAGCTTAAGAAAAATAGAATAATTCTGATGCCTTGATTGCTTGCCCTGATACGCATCTGAAACATATCATTTCTTATCTTCAAAGTGTACTAATATTGGTCTGAATGATGTGTCTTTTGATGATCTTGATTGCAAACAAATATTTTTTTTAATATATGATTTCATTTTGATATTGAAAAGATTTATTGTGCTTCATATATACATTGCTGAAAAACCTTGATTAAGAAATTGAGTTCTATAAATACATATACTTCAATGGTCATCTATATATTTTTTTCCTCTCCTACATTGTTAAAGACTTTCATCAAAATATATATGTATATATATTATTAAAAGAGTGAATGATCTCAAGTCTAGAAATATTTCAGCTCACTCAAATGATTCTTAAAAGAAAGAAAATGTAAATGCTTTTGAAAGAATTTGAGCTTCAAATGAATCATTTTCTGATTAATATTTCAGTACATTTTCTCAAAGATTAAGAGGAAGCATAACTTGTTCTTAAAAGATTAAAAAAGAGTGATTGCTATAAATTTTGAATAACTCTAGATCACTCTACATTCTTGATATCATAAAGTTTCAGTTTTATTCACGTTTATCATTAAAATCTGAAATTCAACAAAAGAAAAGAAAGTTTAAAAGAAAATGCATCTTTTGAGGGGGAGCTTTAAATACTCAATCTCTTTATTGAAAATTATCTTCAAACTCTCAAATGGAATGATTAATTGAGGGGGAGAAAGAAAATTTCAGAGGGAGAGATCATATAGAACTTAATCATGTAAATTCACAACTAAAGATGAGAGAAAGAATACCAAATGTAAAGTGGTATTAAACTCTGTGCTTCATTGAATATCTTTTGAAAGTTGGATTTTCATCTGTACTTAATTGGTAAATCACTTGTTTTGAAAACTAAGTGAAAAGGATTCCATTTGTCTTAGTATTGGAAATTTACTTTGGAATCTACTAATGAGCTCTTATTGGCTTGCACTTTAGCGTTTCAATCATGAGCCAATTCATTTTAATTGATTTTGATGTTATGATCTTTAAAGGAGTAAAAGAAAGTCCTTAAGAGAGCTCTAAAAGAACTTTCAAAGCCTTGAATTTTATGTATCCTACACTACATAAATTCATGTTTTGGTATCTATGCCCCAATACTTTTATTTGGATTTTCATCCGTGCCTTTCTTTGAATATTATTCTTGATACTCCTTGAAATAACTTGAAAAAGATTCCATCTACACTTGATTTCAAAACTATCTTTGGAATCTACATTTAGAGATCACTTCTGGCTTACATTCTAAATATCTCATTCCTAAAGCCAAACACATAGAAATAAGATATCATTTTATTAGGGATCATGTGCAAAATGGAAACATATGAGCATACATGTACTGAAAAACAATTAGCTCACATATTCACAAAACCCTTGAGTGAAGATAGAGTCTGCACGCTAAGGAGGAAATTAGGCATATGTGATCCTTTTTATTGAAGAGATATAAAAGGGAGCAAGCAATCTCATGATACATTCCTCCCATTTCTAAAAACCCATGAAACATGAGTCAAACTTGTTATCTATAGATTCCTTACTCATGTATCATTGTCCCATAAAGAGTTTATAAGGATTGGAAGCAAGGAAAACATTTTAGAAGCAAAACGGAAGAGAAAAGAAAAATTCTGCACTTGGGTCAACCCAACCCAGAATAGGGTCGACCCAACGTCGGGACCCCACTGTTAAAAGGGGGACCCGTGAGCTATCTAGGGCACTGTTTACCCTTTGTCCTCTTCCGAAAACCCTATTTCCCACTCTCAATTAGAGTCTCCCTAGGCTGATCTTAGCATCTATATTTAGAGCCTAGGCTAGAAATCTAGTTCTCGTATGTATCTTGCCTTTTCTCATATATATCTTGCTTTTTCCTTTATGAATCTTGTCTTTCCCTTATATCTTTAAATCTTGATTGTGGAACATTGTACTTTTCATCATTTTGAGCATTAATATATGAAAATGTTCCTATTTTGATCAATGAAGTCTGAAGTTTGTTCTTTATTGCATCTTTTCCCATATATATGTTTTTGATGATAACAAAAAGGGGGAGAAGAGAAGGAAAGAGTATATAAAGGAGAAGAGAAGGAAAGAGTATATAAAAGAGAAGAGAAGGAAAGAGTATATAAAGGGAGAAGAGGAAAGAGTATATAAAAGAGAAGAGAAGGAAAGAGTATATAAAGGGAGAAGAAAAGAGTATATAAAGGGGGAGACGAAAAGATAGAGTATTCACTCTAAGAAAAGAAAGAGTATTTCATTTGAGAAGAAAGAGTATTACTTTTGTGAGAAAGAGTGAGTAAAGAAGTTATGAAAAGAAAAGAGAAATAAATGGGCAAACAAATTGAAAATCATATAAGAAAGCTTACATATCTAAGGGGGAGCAATTTGTAACAATGAAAATCATCAAATCAAAAATTTCTATCATAATTCAGAATTTGGCACATATAAATTCAGAATTTGGCACGCTCCTCTCGCACCCCGATACATAAGCTGAAACTCATAAATTTTTGAAGTTTCATTGCTAATGAATTATAAATGAAAGGGGGAGCCATTCAAAAAGTCAAATTGGCAACTTTTGGATGATAAAGGGGGAGATTTCACAAGTATATATGAAAAGCTGAAATTCAGAAATTTAATCCCTCTTATAAACTGATTTTAAAGACAAGTATCAATAGGCTTATACTCTTTATTTTGTAATCATCAAAAAGGGGGAGATTGAGGATGATAGTGTTATTTTGATGATTAACAAACAATTATCCAAAGCATGCTATAAGTTAAATTGATACTTCATTTATAAGTTCATTACTCTCAGTACATATGCTTAATTGAAAATATATATATGGTCTTGTTCATTTGGATGGATCTAATCTTGAGAATGCAGCAAAGTGTGAATTGAGTCGACCCATAGGTTGATTGGGTCGACCCCGGGACTTAAAGGAATCATCTGGCACACTCCTGCAAAAACAGCACAAATGAACAGTGAGTTGGGTCGACCCAAGGTAGGCATGAGTCGACCCAACCTCCAAAGAACCTCAAAATGCAAAGGAAAAATGCTCTCTGGATTTACTGAGAGGGTCGACCCACACAGTGGTTGAGTCGACCCAAGCTTGAGTCGACCCAAACCCTGAGAGGGTCGACCCAAATGGAAGACAGAAAGACAGACAGAAAATGGCTCTCTGGAATTACTGAGAGGGTCGACCCAAGAAGAAGTTGAGTCGACCCAAGTGAACTTTGAGTCGACCCAAAGAATGGTTGGGTCGACCCAAGTGAAGGTTGGGTCGACCCAAGGACAGGTTGAGCCGACCCAAACACGGGCTGAACATAACGGCTAGTTGTGCAGAAATGCTTTTTGGACTCCCAACGGCTATAAACGGCTAGTTTCTTCAATCCAACGGTCAGAAAGGACTATTTGGAGGTTGGAGAAGTATTTAAGAGGAAGTATTCATCAGAGGAAGTAAGCTTTTGGAAAAATACATCAAGTGCATTCAAGAGAGAACCCTAGCAAGGCAAGCTTCATCCAAGGGCTTCATTCAAGAATCAAAGAAAGGGATTGAGCAGATTCAAAGAGGCATCAAGAGCTCCATCCTTCCTTGAAGAGTGAAGCATCCTTGACAAAGAAAAGCAAAGCCACTTCAAAGCGATAAATACTTTCTAACTCTTCTTTGTAGTTTATATTGTTTCATATGCTCATTTAGGAGTTTAAATCTTTTCTTTTCATTTGTTTGAATACTTTGTAAAGGTTCGTTGGTGAGCCCGCAAAACCAACAAAGGTTTTTGGTAAACCCGGAAAACCAAAGTTGTAAAGGTTCGTTGGTGAGCCCGCAAAACCAACAAGGTTTTTGGTGAACCCGGAAAACCAAAGTGTATAGGTTCGTTGGTGAGCCCGTAAAACCAACAAGGTTTTTGGATTGTGAGCCTGGAAAACAATCCAACTGTAATCCGCGAGATTATAGTGAATTCCCAAGGGTACGCTTGGGGAGTGGACGTAGGTGCTAAGGAGAGCACAACCACTATATATTGTTGTGTTTGGATTGTGTTTGTGCTTTCATTTTCTCTTGCTTTACTTTCTATTCTTGCATTAGTTTAACTCACTCAAATAACCTAAGAAAGCATCCATCGCATTTAACTAAGAAAGTTTTAAAAGCACTAAAATTTAGAAGAAACCAATTCACCCCCCCCCCTCTTGGATTGTCACCTTGGGCAACAGAGACATCGCTCTGTAGACCTCCCCAAGGCCGCAACTCGTCCCGCGAGTCGTTGTACTTCTTTGACCGTCCTTAATGGTGCCATCTCCTGCAACGCTCGAATCTTTTCTGGGTTCGCTTCGATCCCACGTTGAGTTACCACAAAACCGAGAAACTTGCCCGAGGTAACTCCAAAGGTACACTTTGTGGGGTTGAGCTTCATCTGATACTTCCTGAGAGTGGAAAATGTTTCGTCGAGGTGGGCTATGTGATGTTTGGCCGTCTGGCTTTTCACCAACATGTCGTCCACATAGACCACCATGTTTCGGCCTATCTGGTCCTTGAAGACCTTGCTGACCACCCTTTGGTAAGTTGCCCCAGCATTCTTCAACCCGAATGGCATCACCTTGTAGCAATAGAGGCCTTTGTCAGTGATAAAAATTATCTTTTCCTCATCTTCGGACGCCATTCGGATCAAATTGTACCCCGAGAAAGCATCCATGAACGTCAGCAACTGGTGTCCCAAGATAGAATTAACGAGCTGGTCGATCCTGGGGAGTGAAAAATTATCTTTCGGGCAGGCCTTGTTTAGGTCAGTGTAGTCCACACACATGCGCCACTTCCCATTAGTTTTTTTCACGAGGACCATGTTGGCGAGCCAGTCCGGGTAGGTGACCTCTCTGATAAAGACGGCCTCAAGAAGTTTGTCCACCTCTTCGGCCACCGCTTGCTGTCGTTCTGGTGCAAAGCTTCATTTTTTCTGCCTAACGGGCTTGTAGGTTGGGCTCACCTGGAGTCGGTGAACCATAACTATAGAATTTATTCCTGGCATGTCAGTGGGCGACCAGGCGAATACATCGGTATTGGCTTGGAGAAATTTGATCATGCAGTCTCGCTCACGAGGGCTTAGGCTGGAAACGACCAGTACGGTTTGATCCAGGCGGTCCTCTCTCAAGGGGATTTGGCGTAGGAGCTCCTTGGGCTCTGCTCATTGCTTCCTAGGCTCGTCCCGCACTTCGAGGGTCTCGATAGGTAGTACCAAGGCTTGGACTTGGACTGATGTTTCAACCAGTTGTTTTGCTTTAAGGGTCTCCATTTAGCATTGCTTGGCCGTTGCTTGGTCCCCTCGAACTTCGGCGACTCCCCGTTCGGTGGGAAACCACATAAGCAAATGGTAGGTTGAGACTATGGCCCGGAGGGCATTGAGTCCAGGTCGGCCGAGAATAGCATTGTAGACTGAGGCCACCCGGACTACTAGAAAGTCCGTTTTATAGTACTCTCTCTAGAGGCGAGCCCGACCATGACAGTTAGGCTAACAATTCCTTCAACCGGGACTGAATCCCCAGAGAACCACCCGGACTACTAGAAAGTCCGTTTTTACAGTACTCTCTCTGGAGGCGAGCCCGGCCGTGACAGTTAGGCTAACAATTCCTTCAACCGAGACTGAATCCCCAGAGAACCCGACCAGTGGTGTGTTCATTTCCTGGAGTTGATCTTCTGTCATTTCCATTTTTTGGAAAGCATCATAGAATAATATATTTGCAGAGCTTCGATTATCAACTAAAACACATTTTACATCAAACTTATTCATGACAAGGGAAATAACCACAGCACCATCATGAGGAGTTTCAACTCCTTTTAAGTCTTCATCTGAGAACGAGATGGCTTCTGTCGTGCGCTGACGCTTCAGAGGGGCTTCCTTCTCAGCAGGTTCTTTAGCCGAGCTTCCTTCAGCAGAGCCCCCTCCTATGGCATTGATGATGCCGGCAATGGGTCTGTTATTGTTTTGACCTTCAGGTGGCATGGCGTTCTCCACTGGTTCTCCTTCATCACGCCAATTTCGTACAAATCGGTTGAGTATTCCACGATGGATAAGCGCTTCAATCTCGTCTCGGAGTCGGAAGCACTCCTCTGTGTCGTGTCTATGATCCCGATGAAAACGACAATACTTTCTAGAGCATTGCCAAGCTTCCAACTCTCGCATCGGTGGTGGAGGTCGGAGATAGCCTCGGCCTTCTATCTTCATGAGGATCTCGGCTCGAGTAGTGGTGAGGGGAGTATAGTTTCCGTACCTCCTTGGTGGTGTTCTCGATCGAGGCGGGGATCTCGGTCGAGGCAGGCTCCTCAATCGAGTCAAATTCTTCTCTCGGCGGGGCGATGGACTTCTGGGCGGCCGCGCTCCTCGCGACGCCTTTGAGGGTCGTTCGGCGGCGTCTCGCCAAGAGACCATGGCCTCTTCAGCCTTTGCGTATTTCCGAACTCGGGCCAGCATCTCTATGAAGTTGGCAGAAAAATTCTTCTCAATGGAGAAGAGAAACTTATAGGACCAAGCTTCCGTTTTCAATGCTGACATGGCGATCGATTGATCGAGATCACAGACCTCCCAAGTAACGGCTGTAAAGTGATCGATGTAGTCTTTCAGAGATTCTCCCTCCTTTTGCTTTATATCGAGAAGAGAATCTGATGTTCGCCGTTGGCGCTATCTAGCAGCAAAATTGGCTGCAAACTGCCTGCCTAGCTGCTTAAAGGAGAACACGGTGTTCGACTTTAGCCCGAAGAACCAAAGCCGAGCTATTCCTCGGAGGATTGCGGGAAAGGCCTTGCATAGTAGAGCCTCCGAGAATCCTTGCAGTACCATGAGGGCTCTGTAACTCTCCAAATGATCTAGTGGATCAGTTGTCCCATTATATAGTTCTATTTGGGGCATCTTGAATCTCGGTGGGATTGGCTCATCCTCGATTAGGCAGGAGAAAGGTGACTTGGTGGTAAAATCGGGGTCGCCCTCACGCCTTACTCTTTGGTCCCAGAGTTCCTCGATTTGCCGCTCAAGTTCTTTAACCTTCCTGTCGAGTTCTGCCTTGAGAAGCCACCGTGGTGGTCCGTCCCGGTACTGATTGACCCAGGGTCGACCTGGCTTCAGAAGGCTGCGGCCTTCTATCCTGGCGACTCTTTAACGGCTCCCCCCGAGGGGACGCCCGGAAAGAATCCTGGTGACAGCGTCGTTCCCCATTATTGATTCTTGAAGAGCTATGGCGGGGATTACAGACTCGGAACATAGGCCCATCTGGAGGGAGTGTCGATCGAGTGTGAACTCGTGGAGGCGGCACAAGAGGGGCCTCCTCTTGTTGCAGGCTTTGGACTGTCGTGGCTAGCGCTTGGACTTGCTGTACCAACATATCAAACTGTTCAGGTTGGATCTGCGAAACTTGATCTGCCGGAGCCTCGGTGGTGGATTCTGGACTGAGCGGCCACCAGGGCTTGCTGCGCGATGTCTAGAGGCATTAGAAGCCCCTCTGCTCCTTAGTCTCAAAAATCACGACTCGGGCCCTTCCTCTAGCGCCAACTGTTACTGAAAATCAGACCCGAAGGTGACCGCTGATAGTCAACTTTAAAGACCACGCAATAGCACGTATCTGGTAGGATAGTGATTACGGGTATCGATCCACAGGGATTGGGGTACAGTTGTTTTTCTTTAAAAATAAAAATATTTGAAAAAGAGAGTTTGTGAAAACTATTAAACTAAGCAATTTAATAAGAAATGCAATTAAAACGATCAGTTTGGGGGAATCTAGGGCAAGGAATTCACCACTAACATCGGAACAAGGGTTATTTATAATTTATTCCATTCTTGGATTAACATGCAAATTGGCTACAAGCCTAATAAGCATTCGAATAGAAATTCACAAAAGTAATTTAGGCATAATCCATCTTCAGTTGGCATGAAATGTCTACCCTAATCTAAGGTGGCAGCACATCGCATCTTCCCTAAGCATGGACTATCTTATATTTACCTAGTGATCATGAAGAGCAGTTGTATGAACATCATACTTAAAATCACAAAAATTAAATATGATTCAAAAGAAGATATCCATTAAAAACAATAAGTTCATACAACCCCAAAAATATAAAATAAAATATAAAACCCGTGTCCCTTTGTTAGGGCTGCATCCAGCCCTAGAGAGGAGATCAGCCTTCCATGGAGTCGTGGGCGGCAGCAGCAGTGGCACAGCAGCGGGCTCCCATTTTTTCTTTTCTTCCTCCCTTCCCTGGGTCTCTCCTTCCTTCTCTAGCAATTTATTATTTTTTTCTTTTGGGAAGTCATTCCCAAAAAGACCCAAAGTATTCTCTCCCTCCTCTGTTTCCTGTGGGACTTCCACCCGAGAAGAGGTGATGGGAGCAGCCCCCGGTGGGGAAGAGGGAATGCCCCCCGATGGGGAAGGAGGAATGCTTTCTCTGTTTCATGCGTGGCGCTTTTATAGACTGCATACCTCCTCCTCTTCCCTACTGTTCTGAGTAGAGGATAAGGATGCAGAGATGGAACTGAACCAATCGTTGGAACAGGAAGCCGTTGGATTTGCTCGATCTCTGGACGT
This sequence comes from Phoenix dactylifera, assembly GCF_051530095.1. NCBI lineage: Eukaryota > Viridiplantae > Streptophyta > Magnoliopsida > Arecales > Arecaceae > Phoenix > Phoenix dactylifera. The sequence goes on along the minus strand of NC_143199.1, from coordinate 22,090,088 downwards.
GAAGTGATCCGAAAGTGTTGTAGATCTGATCCGGATCCTTGGAGAAGCTCTGCTTGCTAGCTTGCTTCTGGAAGTTGGGAAGAGCACATGGAAGAAGCCGATGTTGCTGATCCTCGGATGCATGGGATAATCCTGGATGAGAATGAATCACAACGGGATGAAAGTGTTACGAAAAATTGCTGGGAAGTTGGAGAATCCGTGGACGATGGGATAAGGATGCAAGCTGGTTCGGATTCATGCAGTCGGCTAGGATTAATCCGGAAGAAGGCTGGGATTGGTTCCGAAACAGGGGAAGTAATCCGAGATTTGGAAGAAGTTGGAAGTCTTCCATAAATCGCGGACAGGAGGGAAGATGATCTCTGTTTTGGGATGCTGAACGGAATGAAGGGGAGATGAGAGAATCCGTGGATGATGGAATCGTTGCTCAAGAAGTTTGCTGGGGTCAATCCGACGGAAGAGGATGGGTTGGTTCGGAATGAACACGGAGAAACAGGGGATGATGTGGATGAGGCTCACGGCTGACCGTGGGGTGCTGGGAAATTATCTGGAAAGGCGTTTGAAGAAGTTGGCTTGGCTTGTGGATGTGGGAGATTAAGCCGGAAGAGATCTTTGGGTGACGATTGGCTTGGTTCAAAAGAGGGAAGAGAGATACGGCTGTGATGTGAAGCAATGTATGCGGATGGGAAGGAAGCAGAGGCGTGATCCACGGAATGGAGAGATGTGATCCAGAGGACGTTGGGCTGCTCCATGAGATCAAACCGGAAGAAGAGGAAGCTTGGACTTGAATGTTTGACTTCCTTCGGCTGGGAACAGGGGAGCTGGGACGTTGGAGGATGTGGAAGGAGCTGGGAGCTAATCGCGAATGAGATGAAGGTGGCTTGGGCTTATCCGTGGGATAAGGAGTTTGGATTTTGATGAAGAACGTGTGACGTGCATCGCGGAAGGTAAGAAATGCTGGGAAAAATTTGGATTCGGTGATGTGTGACCTCATCCGTGGGTAGGCTGGGATTAAGAGGGGTTTAGACCTGGACACGGGGAGAAAATGGAAAAGGCCTTTATTTTGCTAAGTTGGAAAGCTTGGTGCACACGGGGAAGATGACGTGGACATGGGAAGGCCGAATGCTGAGAAAAAAAACTTGATGGGTGAACGTGAAAAGAATTTGATGAAGTGCAGTGTGGGTTTAGCCATCACTCAATTGGATTTGATTTGACCTGCATACATAAAGCTCAATCAATAAATAATCAAATCAAACTTGAATTACCTTTGATAATTTATAAAAATGCAATGGTGAAGGTAACACATTTTTTAGTTAAATTTGCAAACTATGTGAATTAAAATAATGATAAGTGTTATGAATAAGATATTAATTTATGCATTATTTAGCACTTATCAACCGCGAACCAGGAGGAGGAGCTTCTCTATAGTGCGGTGGCGGATGGCTGTCTCCGATGGACCTGCAAGAAGCCTGGGCCGGAGGATCCGGCGAAGGCTCTCCGATGCTTAAGTCAGAGAGGGATCTTTAGATATTTTAATGGAGAGATCTTTTCTGGCCCGGGGAGAAGATGCTTCTCTCACCGGAGTCCTCCCCTCTTTATAGGAGGGGGTGTAGTGATTACTCGCAATCGGATGTGATTGCACAAATCTTGGGTTAAATGAATTATCTTAGATGGTACAAAAATTCAGGCTAGCTGGCAATCAGTTGAGATTGCAAGGATTCAAATGTTGACAGCTGTTGTGGCGGAGTCTGCGGGGTTTGATCCCGAATATGGAGGATTTGGTGACCCCTTCTTTAGGCAGACCGGCTTGACTGTTGGTGGAGTCGGGGTCGGTCTCAGCTTCTGACTAAGTCTTCCTTGGTCTCGAGATCAATCGGGCTTTGCTCAACCGAGACCATGCCTGCCGAGGTCATGCCTGCCGAGATCATGCCTACCGAGATCACACTCGTCGAGATCATGCTTGCCGAAGCCATGCTTACCGAGATTACACAAGAACTGGTACGAATGGCATTGATGCATCGAATGCCCTCTTTGACGGGGTTGTGATAGACTAGGTTGTGCAAGAAGCCGATTATTCGACCATCTTTTCCAATAGTGCCATTTAATTGATGCTATCGAAGAATAAGGAAGGCTCAGGCTAATTTCCTTTGAAGCGTCTGTCTCATGCCAAATGTCTTAGAGAATCTGCTGCTCTAGAGGAAGGATCAATAGTTCAGCTAGCCACGTACACAAGGAGGATTCATCTTTCAACAGCATTTCCGATCGGATTCAGGTGCTTTAATCATATGTGTTGGGTGGTCCACTTTTCCCCCCATCAACAGGCAATACTTTAAAATACACAAGCTATTGTGCCCGGTAAACTTCATGACATGCATGGTATATATGGATGATATAATGGTTATAATTGTTATTACTGACAGAAATTTATTGGACCTATTCTGCTTTTCTCAGGTGCACTATCTATGATGCAGTCTTCGTTGCACTTGAGGATGTATAATGTACTGAACTTGTTCCACGGATGGATCAGCATGCTGTGAAAGATAAAGTATTCAATCTGGTAGATGAAGTTCGATTTTTTACGATCTCTTGAAGATGATGTTTCATCAATCTGTTCATGGAACTGCGTATCTACAGAGTTTCTTACTAATCTTGTGGCATGATATCTTTCTCCATTGAGATCAAACGTCTATGAAAAAGTCGAAGCAAGAGATTTGAAGAGCTTAAAATATCAGCAGAACTTTTATCACACCCGGATCAAACAAAACATTTTCATTGAGCACAGGTGTGACCATCCTTCTGCACTACAACTCGGATGAATAGTTCGAGGAAATGATACATCAAATATTTGGGGATATACCTTCCAAGATTCGAGTACGTTACAGGCTTAGTATTCAGGGCCAGTGCATCCTTGAACCAGGCCAACATGTGTGTGTGAGTGAGTGAGTGAGTGAGTGAGTGAGAGAGAGGGAGATTGTTTTCCCTTGCAACAATGTAGGCAAAATGCCAAATAAGATGCATAAACCCAGCAAACATTTCTTAACAATGACTATGATGATTTGTATTTATCAATTGGAGGAACAAGTTTGGTAAACTGTTTTTTTTTTATGAGGGAAGATTCAAAAGTTACAGTCTTGGACTTCAATGAAACTAGCTAGGTGCTTGTGTTTACAAAGAATGGATCATCAGAGAAAAGAGAGAATAGATCAAATGCAGGGCTGTTAAGAATCAACAACATCCAAAATGAGCTTGCAGGTAGAGAGTTGCATTCGAGCGTCGCTAATAGCTTCCTCCTGATTAAGTGGCTTCCCAAATGATAATTATGGGATTCTTCAGGTGACATGGGAGTGCATTGGAGTTGCAAAAGGTATGTATGCTACAGCTGGAGTCTTCTATTCTAGATAGAGCTTAAGCATTTCCCCTCAAGTCAAGCCATTGCTGCAATGAAATTTAGAGTGCAAAATCTTAATAAATAAATAAAAAATATTTTTCATGAACATGGCATGATATGCGATATTGTGAAGCCTAACATATATGTTGATGACCCTTTTAACATCAACTTATACTTTTGCGTTAACATACTATAACAACTGTTTTTCTAATTAACATTATTTGTTACAAGTTATATTTGAAATTTAAAATAAATGTTAAGTTTCCTCCATATTGATAATTTTATTAAAATAGAAATCCCAAGTCTATTTGGTCTTAGACTTGAAGGCTTCTGTAGCTACCCTGTTGCCGGCCTATGAAAACTGCAAAGCTCTTCCCTTGAAAGCTACGTGAACAAAAGGCACCAGCCCGCCTTGTGGGTCAGGATTATTGGGTTGTTTAGGCACTTTGTTAAAGGCATCAACAAAATGCCTGCCATGATGGCATCTCCTCAAATCATCAAATGCACGGCCACCAAGATTAAAAGGTATTCAGCATTTCTTATCTCTTAAAGTATGAACTAGAAATTCTACTGGGTGTATTCATACCCATAATGTATGAAATGCCCGTTTCAGCCAAAAAAAAAGTATGAATTAGAAAAGCTCTTTATTTCAGAAATAAAGAGATGTTACGACCAGATATTTGTACCATTGGATGCTGGACTAGTTTCATTCTTGCATTGTTATGTTACCCCCTGGCACATGAATTTGGAGCACGTCACATAGAAAAACCTGAAAGCATCTTTTGAGCAGGTTGCCTCCCTCATGATGCTTATAGCTGGTGCTATGAAGCCATTATAATTTTGCCCTTCATTCCTGGGCAAATGATCGGAAATTACTGCCGGCATGGATTTGCCAACTTCACCAGTAATCTTCTACAATTCACCATGACTGACAATCTTAAATATCGACCTAATGTTGATTGAAGTATTCTTTATTAGTCTGATCTCTTGTAGTCTTGCTAGTGCTATTTCTACACTGCCTCGTTTAATGGAATCTGAGGGTTTTATTGAGTAGTCTTCGGTTATTATCCTCTGATGAGCCAAAGAGGTATGGTCATTATTTCTGCACTTCCTCAAGTCATTTATCTTCATAATGTCTCTTTTGCTAGCTAGAGATATGGTAAAAGAAGGTTTCTAATTCAAAGTGATTCCTTTTCCCAAGGGGATCATCTGTTCGGCTTCCTCCAAAAGTATCTCTTTTCCTTATAAAGGCATCCCAAGGGTAGCAAATTCTTTTGGGGTTCTATTAGATTCATAGGCTAAATGTGATGAGGGAAAACATCTTTACTCTTATGAAATGGTAGTTTTTTGTGGAAAATTTGGAAGATATTCCCCCTTTGTCTTCTTACATCTTTTAGAGTCTAAATCCAAGGTGACCATTGTGTACAGTAGCTCAGCAAAACCTAAGGCAGCAATCAAGCTACCTTGACAATCAAGTCTCACAAGCTGACCTTGCAGGCAAGCATCACAACTAGGGTTTATGAATGGGAGTGTTGAAAAATTTGCTGATAAGGGAGTTGTTGAGCCCCATGAAGCCAAGATGGCAGTCAGCTTCTTTCGATTTTTCTGATATTTTGTACATTTTTCCTTCATTTTTCTGACATATTAAAATTTATTAGTTCATATGCCATAGTACCAAAATAATAAATCAGCACCAATGAAATTCCAATCCGTAGAAACTTGCCTGGAATTTGTCATCGTTCCACATCAAGCAGATCGATGCCTTTCCAGTTTTCTCGAGAAATCTTTGGGGAGCAATCTTGGAGTGCCTCTTCCAAAGTATTATGCTTGTTAAAATGCAAGTGTAATCCATATCGCGCTTGCCTAAACAAGTTCATTAACATCTTCTCGCATCTTTTTCTGTCCGTCTCTAATATATGAAACCTTGAATGCAAGAATAGACATACATAACCTTATTGTTACTTTCATACTAAGTAAATGTGTTACATAAAAAAAATAATAAATCCAAACACAAAACCTTAAATCACTTTTTTATTACATGGAGTTGCTCAAATGCTTTGTCCTTTTCACGATTTTTTATATCCTTCAATTTCATTGGCACTGGGATGAACTCCCGAGATATGATCCCAAGTTCAGATGATAAGTTGAAAAATTGCATATAACTCAAAGGTCTCCCCTTCTCTTCGATCGATCGTAGTTGATATAGAGAATGTATTTGCAAAAAGATTAGTGCTTAATAATTCTTTAGATAGGTTCATGTGCCAATCAAAAATATAGCCAACTTATTTTTATCACATGTATTATACAAATAGAGGGTGCAAATATGATAGAGTATTTGATACCTTGAACCTTACTGATGCTTCTCAAGCATGTGTGGAGAGTGGTTTGCGTAGACTTGGATGACCTTGATGTATCATTTGCTCAGACTCGGATGCCCTCTTATTAGCATGACCTAAATATTTTTATAATTCCAATTCCCAATCATATCATAAGAAAGGGAAATGATTTTTATATTAAATATATCAAGCAATGACGTAAAATATAAATAAAGAAAAAATCAGCAAGCATACCCTAAAGATATGATGAATTAACATGTAACTTGAATAATTCATAAAAACTTAGAATCTTGCCGATGCTACTTGTGCGTGTCCTGAGTGGCTTGCTCCTGCTTAGGTGATCTTGATGTATTTGTTGGCATGATATCGTATGTAGTAGACATTGCACTTGCAGCTCTCTTCTTAGCACGACCTCCTGGTGCCATTAGTGATCTCTACTACGAAGACAAATAATTAGAAACACAAGAGCACAAGTTCAGAAGTTTAGAAAAATGAGAATAATGATTTTCAATTTGTATTCATAAATATAAGGCACTCGATAGTAATAATAACCACCAACCAAAAATTTATAAATAAAACCATGGTGATCATGAAAGAAAGCAATTGTGTAGTTCAGCTAAATCAATATATAGAAAATAGAAAAAATTACATCATAGGATCTATATTACTATCATCCTCAATACATTGGATCAACCTCACAAGTTTTATAATATTCTATCATTGTTCCATCTTCTTTATGACTATCTTTATTGGTAGTACAAGACAATTTATATGAAGGCTTATGAGCATATCATTCAACCAGTCCCTATATGCAGCAAAGTGCCCACACTCCATTTGAATTGTTGCTCGCCCATCATGATCTACAACGCACCCAACTCTATTGCCATGACACATTTGATTAATTTATGGTGGTGCTTGTAGGTTTCACCAAGTCAAAAACATACTGGATCCAGAGCACTGGAGAAGTGCCTCCCACCTATGCATGGGATTTAGACCTCCTCTCAAGGAGATGCAAGGCAATTGCCTCTTCTCCCCTCTCAACAAAATGACAAAAGGACTAGTGTGTAGGAGTGGTAATTGGACAGGTTTTGTGGATGTGAATGAATGTGAACTAAATGCTTTGGTTGACACTCTTGGTGGAGTGTTGACAGGTTTTGCGGATGTGAATGAATGTGAAATAAATGCTTTGGTTGACACTCTGGTGGAGTGCGTGTTAAACTTGACAGGTTTTGTGGATGTGAATGAACGTGAAATAAATGCTTTGGTTGATACTATGGTTAATATTCTAGGTGATACACTAAAAAAAAGCAAGATTTTTCGTCATTTTTTTTGACGCTAGAAAAAAGCGTCGAAAAATTTGGATTCAGTGCCAATCTTTGTCGATGCTTCCAAAAAAATGTCGATAAACCTTCAAAATCGACGGCGCTTTTTAAGCGCCGTCGAAGGCCAAATCCATTCAAATATCAGCCTCCTGTCGATCAATGTCCCTTATAAGCGTCTCCTCTCCTCTCCTTCTCCCTCCGGCGCCGACATCAATCCACCGCCTCCCCCCGCTCTCTCACCTCCATCCCGGGCCCCGATCGGCGTGCTCTATTCCACTTCTCCACCGTCGTCGACCTTGCTCTCCATCCCGAACCAGATCCGGCAGTGCTCGTGGATCCTAATGACTCCACTGTTCAAAAGGACCTGGCACTCCGCCGCTCCGGCCTCCACCACAGCGGCAGCGCCAGCAGGAATTCCCGCTTGCCTCCGCCTCCTCCCCCCCTCTGTCGTCGCCATAACCGTCCACGCCAAACTAGGCTCCAAGGTCACCACGATCACAGGTTCGCTCCCTCCCTGCAACCCCCCTCCTTTGATCACCCATTGCTATTTTGTCGCATTAAAACCGTAGTTTTCCTTCCGTCCGTCGGCCTCATGTCGGATCCTATTTTAATTAAACCCTAATCCCATTTAATTAGAACCCACATTTGACAAGTGTTCCTTGAATTTCGTAAATTGTGATGATCTTAAGGGCATTAGGGTAATTTCACAACAGTGAAGGGTTAGGTGACTCTTCACGGGTGTAACCACCTGCAGTGTTTGATCTCTGGAGAGGACTATAAATAGCCTGCTAGACCCCTTCTCTAATACACGCATTAAGAGCTATCTCTCCACAAAATCTTTCGCTAATCTCTGTTTAGATCAGAGTTAATTCCTGTTGATCGTGGGATGCGGATCAGATTGCTTGCACGCATCTCGAAGTTTTAAGATGGATTTAGCGAATCAAGGTATGATTTATGAATCATTAAGTTTGATTATTCCATCAATGGTATCAGAGCGGGTTGACCCAACTGATCCTTGAGTCGACCCAAAAAGAGTTAAGTCGACCCAAGTGAAGGAAGGCTGAAATACAAGGTTCTGTGTTTCCTGAGAGGGTCGACCCCAATGTTGCATGAGTCGACCCAAGTGAAAGTTGGGTCGACCCCAGTGAAAGTTGAGTCGACCGCAAGTCTGATGAACAGTGGGTTGAGTCGATCCCAGAAAAGTTTGGGTCGACCCAAGCACGGAAAGAAGCATAACGGCTAGTTCTACAGAAGTACTTTTTGTCCTTCCAACAGCAAGTAACGGCTAGTTTTTGAAATCTGACCAATGGGGGGTGTCCAATGGATGAGGACAACTATTTAAAAGGACACTATTCATCAGAAAAAAGATCCTTTTGCAAAATATCAAAGCTTACACAAGAAAGACAAGAGCCCTAACTTTCTTTATTCAAGTGCTTCACTCAAGAGTCAAAAGGAAGTGGTTGAGCAGATTCCAAGAGACATTAAGAGCTCCATCCATCCTTGAAGAGTGAAGCATTCTTGACAAAGAAGAAAGAAGTCTCATCAAGCGATAACTATATTCTAAACTCTTCTTTGTAGCTTATAATTGTTATATTTGCTCATATAGGAGTTTCAGTCTTCTTCTTCTCTTTTAATCACCTTGTAAAGGTTTGTTGGTGAGCCCGTAAAACCAACGGTGTAGGTTTATTGGTGAACCCGTAAAACCAATTGTGAAGGTTCGTTGGTAAGCCCGTAAAACCAACATAGATTTTTGGTGATCCCGGAAAACCAAAGTGTAAAGGTTTTTGGATTGTGAGCCCGGAAAACAATCCAACTGTAATCCGCGGGATTATAGTGAATTCCCAAGGGGTCGCTTGGGGAGTGGACGTAGGTGCTTAGGAGAGCACCGAACCACTATACTTCTTGTGTGTTTGCATTGTATATTGGTTTTAACTTCACTCACTTATCGATTGACTAAATTAAGATAGTAAAAATTTAGAGAAACCAATTCATCCCCCCCCTCTTGGCTTATCACCTTGGGCAACAAGTGGTATCAGAGCAAGGTGCTCACATAGTATTTGTTGATCTCACAATCAAGAGACAAAGATCATGACAACCCAAGTAGGATATTCTATGAGTGAGGGGCAATCCACAAATAGACCTCCTCAGTTTAATGGCTCAAATTACACATACTGAAAAGTTAGGATGAGGATATTCATTCAAGCTCTAGACTATGAATTATGGAATATCATAACTAGAGGACCACACACACCCACAATTAGTATAGAGGGCACACTCATTCCCAAACCAGAAATGGATTGGAATGAGGGTGATAGAAGACTAGCACAACTAAATGCAAAAGCAATAAATGTACTTTACTGTTCACTAGATATAAGTGAATTCAATAGAATATCTACATGCATCTTTGCGAAAGAAATTTGGGATAAACTAGAGGTCACACATGAAGGAACTAATCAAGTCAAGGAGTCAAAAATAAACATATTAATTCATAGGTATGAGTTGTTTAAAATTGAGTCCACTGAGTCCATAACTGAAATGTTTACTCGATTCACAGAAATCATAAATGGACTAAAAAGTTTAGAAAAGTCTTATACTAACTCTGATTTAGTGCGAAAAAATCTCAGATCTCTACCAAGAGTTTGGGAGGCCAAAGTAACAGCAATTCAAGAAGCAAAGGACCTCAATACATTGCAATTGGAAGAACTTCTAGGATCACTCATGACCCATGAGTTGACCATGCGGCAAAATTCAGAAGATGAGGTCAAGAAAAGAAAGACCATTGCCTTAAAGTCTACCACTCCAAAACAGGAAACTGAATCGGAAGAATCTGATGATGAGGAGGAATTTGATGAAGAAGGAATGGCTATGCTTGGAAGAAAATTTAGAAAATTTATGAGAGGAAAGAAGAAATTTCATAAAAAGAAGCCCTTCTTCAAAGGTAGCTCAAGCAAAGAAAAAGGTAAGGACAAAGAAAAGAAAAAGAAAACACCAATTTGCTATGAGTGCAACAAGCCCGGGCATTTCAAGATAGATTGTCCGGAATTGAAGTGGATGGCAAGAAAACTCAAGAAGAAGAACTTCATGGCTGAATGGAGTGAAAGTGAGGAGTCAAGTTCGGAAGAGGAAGATCAACAAGAGACGGCCCAAATCTGTCATATGGCCAATGACGATGAGGTAGATTCTGAACTTGAATGTGATTTTACTGTTGAAGAATTACATGATGCATTTTTAGAACTCATGGAAGAACACAAAAAATTAATCAATAAAAATAAAGTTCTAAAAGATGAAAATCAATCTCTTATCAAAGATAAGCAGAAAATATCTAATGACTATGAAACATTAAGTAGGAGATTCACAAATGAAACTAAGAATTTAATTGCTGAAAATATCAAGCTAAAAGAAGATGCAGAAAAATACAAATCCTTATTGGACAAGTTTACAACTTAGTTCAACTAAACTAAATATGATTCTTGATAGTCAAAAGGCAGTATATGATAAGGCTGGTTTGGGATATAAAATAAATAGGAAACAAAAATACTTAAAGAACATATTTGTGAAAGCCAAAAATGAAAATATAATTTGTCATTGCTGCAATAAATTAGGACATAAAGCATATGAATGTAACTATAGAAAGTCTAGCTACAACAAATTGAGTAATAATTACAAGCGTAAATATAAGAAAGTTTGGGTTCCAAAAGGAACATCAAGTACTAATCCTAAAGGACCCAACTTAGTTTGGGTACCTAAAGCATACTCTTGATCTTGATTGCAGGGGTGTCTTGCAGCTAATAAGGTGGATAAACGATGGTATCTAGATAGTGGCTGTTCAAGACACATGACAGGTGACGTAGAATAATTTGTCACCTTGGAATCTAAGAAGGGTGGAGTAGTAACCTATAGAGACAATGGAAAAGGATTTATCATTGGAAAGGGTAAAATTTTTATTACTCCATCTACCTTTATAGAAAATGTCTTATTAGTTAATGGTTTGAAACATAACCTACTTAGCATAAGTCAATTTTGTGATAAAGGTTTTAAAGTCACATTTGAAGCCTCAGTATGCATTGTCACGCCCCGGACCCGGATCCGTGACACGGCCGTGCTATTGCCGACTACCGCCCACAATAGCACGCAGCCTCATACCTGGGTAACAGGGTAGTCAAACCAACCAAATCTTTTCATATGAAAGCATTCTTAATACAACATGCTGGTCAGTACCCAAATACAGAGCTTCTATGTAGTTTATGTACACAAAAGTATACTTGCTTTACCCCAAAAGAAAGAAGCCCTGATACCAAATTAACGTGTCTCTGGCAGCTATCAGTGATGAGGATCTGAAAGAAAAAGTAAATGAACGGATATGAGCTACACGGCTCAGTAAGTAATCATACATAATCTTACCGGATCGAACATAACGGTAACCATGTTTATGCAGGGTTTGAGAAGCTGACATGCATATTTATCTAATCATCATCATGGCATAATATGTATGCAATTTAAAGGAGATAGCGGTTATAGCAAAATACAACATTTCATAAGGATATATTCAAAAACCCGTTGTAAAACAATGTATGCTTTGGCCAAGCACGTTCATAAATGTCACGGCCCGCCTGCGCAGGGCACGTGACTATCGGGCCCACATGAGGGGTAAACACGGGGCTCCCCTGCCAGATGTTGGCCGGTTTCGGGGCTTCACGCAAGCGTCCTTCACCCCTCACCGATTTTGCTTCTCCCCAAAAACACATCTGCAGGATTTGGAAGCACCCGCCTCATATACCCAATCTCTGAAACGAGCCTCATGATCATGCTTCAAATATCATTTTCATAAAGTATGCAATTTAAACAAAGCAGTATTGTAAATCATAAAATTTTCATAAAACATGCACATGAAACCGTGCCCCCGGCATACCGTGGTCATGCTCTTAAATGCTACTGCGAAGTCATTCTTGGCCACTGGCGGGACCGGCTCAGTTATTAGGCGGCCACTGGCGGGGCTGGCTCAGTCATTCTCGGCCACTGGCAAGGCCGGCTCAGTTACATTGGGTCAGTAGCTCTTAAGAGTTCATAAATAATGCTCCGTATAGGTAGTACCTCATAGATGCTACGGCGAATTGTTTAATGGTCACTGGCGGGGCCTGCTCAGTTATTAGTCGGCCACTGGCGGGGCTGGCTCAGTCATTATCGGCCACTGGCAAGGCCGGCTCAGTTGCATTCGGCCCGTAGCATTAGTAGTTCTTAGGTACCCCCTTACAAGCAATATGCAGCTAGAGCAAATCATTATTACTCTTTACACTCATGCTAAGAAAAATCATAACATGGAACTCCATTCATTTTGCATGTATCACAAGAGCTATGAAAACATAATATGTGCACAACTATGAATCATGTGACTGACATGTACCACTCATGTTCATATTTCATAACTCATATCTTAGCATGTAACGTAATCCCAGTATTTTGTAGGCATAACGGAATATAAAACATATATCATCATATCTTGTATAACTAGAGCATGTCAGATACACATATCATTCTTAGCCTACAGTACATGCATAACATGTTAAATTTCATGTACGATCCATAAAGATTAGGGCAGGTTACTTACATTCTTCACTAATCATGCATACAATTCAAATTGTATAAAAAACACTGGTTCATCTTATAAAATGTAATACAGGATCTACGATAAGATTAAGGCAGATTACTTACTTCAATTCGCTTTCCAAATTGCTCAAGTCCAGGTGACAGATCCTTAATCACCTAAATCATGTCATAATAACAATATGTTATTTCCTTTTCTACCTGAAATTTAGCCCAAGCCTAATTCCTCTGTATTGGGGTCTTGGCTGGGCTCATAAGTCTTAATTGGCCTTCCGATTGGCCACTAAGCTTAATTCCCAACTTAATTGGGTTTAATTTCGGGTTTAGGGTCACTGTGACCCGTTTGGGCCTGAGTCAGGGTCAATCCGGAATCAATTTGGCCCCCAAATTAATTACATTGGCTTGAATTGGGCTTAACGTGTTTCGGATCCGAACCCGATTCCGGTCCGTTAACCCACTCTTTTCTTTTCTCTTCTCATTTTCTTTCTTTTCTTTTCTTTTTCTTTTCTTTTCTTTTTTTTTTTTGTTTCTCTTTTTCTTTCTTTTTCTTTTTCTTTTTCTTCTCTTCTCCTTTTTCTTTTCTTCTCCTTCCCGAAGCTTCCTCTCCTCCCTTCTTCTTTCATCCCGATCTCCCCTTCCTCTTTTCTCCGACGATGGGAGCACGACGAGCGGAAAGGGAGGTCGATGGTCTCCTCCTCACGGGGAGGGGGTCGGACCGCGATCGGCGACGCCCGCAGCCGAGCTCTCGGCTTCTTCGGTCGAGCCCGCGGCCGAGCTCTCGGCTTCCCCGGCCGAGCCCGCACCGGCGACGCTCACGGCCGTACACGGGCAAGTCCCCTCCTCCTCTCCTTTTTCTCTCTCTCCTTGGTTCCGATCGGAAGCCCTAGCCATTTCGGCCGATCCTCCGGTCTTCTTCTTCTCCTCCGGCCGGATCTACGGCCTCTTCCTCCTCTCTCTCTTTCTTTCTTTCTTTCTTTTCTTTGGTCCTTCCCTCCGGCACCACCCCATATTCTCTCTCTCACTCCCAAACCCTCTCTCTTCCTCTCTCCATTCTTCCCCTGTGAAGGAAGAAGGGGGGTTTGGGAGGGCCGAGCCACAGTCGGCGGTGCCATGGCCGAGCTCGCGGCGTCCACAGCCGCGCCTGCGGCGGCCCTCTCTTCTCCCACGGGGAAGAGATGCCGGGAGAAGCCGGCGGCACTGCGGGATGCCCGCAGCCGCTCCCCTTGGTCTGCCATCAATCCCCTTCCTCCCTTCTTTCTTTGTTTCTTTGTTGTCTTGCACAAAACAGGGGGAGAGAAGGAAGGGGGCTTACCTGGCTTTTTGCCCTTCCTCTTGGAGCTTCAGGGTTCCTTCGCCTTCGGCTCCAGGGCTTCGGCTCTCTCTCCCGTTCAGTGTTCTTGGGGGTCTGTGACTTAGGGTTGCCGGCAGAGGCTTAAATCATTGTTTAGAGGATGAAACCCCCCTCTGAGAGGTCCCATCCTCTCTTTTCCTCCATACTTAGGGACTGGCCGCCGCCCCCCCTGTCTCCGGCGCGCCGGCAACGGCTGCCAGCAGGGGGTGCGGTAACCCCTCCCTGTCGGTCTTATCCCTTCGTTTTTTTTTTTTTTTTTTAAACATTATAACAGCACCGCCCACAGTGAAATTTGGGCCCAAACCTTAACTGGGCCTATTCCTTATTGGGCCTAGTAGGTTCTGGGCCCGGACATTACATCCTACCCCCCTTAAAATAAATTTCGTCCTCGAAATTAAACATACCTTAGGTTTTGGTTTTTAAAAGTAGTCAACCATTGAGTCATCCTCGAGATCTCAGTTAGTCTCTCTCTCGGAGTACCTACTGATAAGATTTTGACATACAAAGTCATGGCATCTCAAAACTTGAACCTTTCCATCTATGACACGTAGGAGTTCTTTGATCTCTTTCAAAAGAGGACTAATCTTCCAACCTTAGATTTTAAATGCTATGATTCTTGGCCCAAGAAATTAATTGCTCTCGATTAAGTCCACACAACGGTCATAATCGGGTTAATAGAAATAGGTGAGAGCATTAGCATCAAATACTTTTCATAATCTATAATCCTCTTTCTTCTCTTAACTTTGCCTACAATTTAATGATCAACCTTTATCCTAGCAAAACCTCAAACCCCTTTCGAAGAGAAAGATTGAAAATGTTATAGCTAGGTGTAGGGGCCATTCCAGGTCTAAGCCCTAAGGAACCATCAATCCGTTAATACTAAATTTAAGATGCTCAAAATCTTTCAGGAATTGCCACAATAGAAAAACTCACTGGTGAAATTATATAGCTGTCTCCAGATTATTCAGAGAATCAACAACACTTTTCTCCATTAAAATTCTAATTCAAATTTTTCAATAATTCTATTCATCAATACAGTTTCATTATTAGATCTTATCAAAAGAATAAGGTCTAACATTTTCAGATTTGATTCTTTTGGTAGGTGATCTAAATCAAACTTTTCTCTTATACACAAAAATCTACATCTCAATTCTGAATAAGAACTTCGAGTTTCTTTGTCAAAGTATCAACTGCTCTCGATTACCCGATCTATCACAAGATTAGATCATAAACAACTTCAATCCACCCTTGATAGATATTCATCAAAGTCAATTGACAACCTCAATTTCTTTCAATCGAATAAAGGATGGATATTAATTAAAAATTTCAAGCTTCAAATTTAGGAGGGAGAAGGTTCATACCAACATATTCTAGATCCAAGATCAAAATCGATGATCTATTAATTCATGTCAAAAGATGCTAAGAAGTTTCTTAGCATGACATAAAACTGGAGAATCTAGGATAGCACAGTGCTATCCAGAAATCAGAACATTCTCCTTTTATTTATCCAGAAAAATCTTACTACACAAGAAAACAGATCAAATCTTTTGTTATTAAAACTTTCCGAATCAAAAGAATAATACTTCTGGCCAACTTAGATAAATAATTCAGATCACTATGTTTTCGTTGCGCATTCTGATCAAATTCCTTTGAATTCACAAATAACTTTTGATCAACATACTATTTGCCTACAAACAGGACTATTCAATACCTCATGGATATTTGCACTACAAATCTTTCCTCCATCTAGATTGAATTTTACATTTCCAGCAACTTCAGCCATAAAAATGAGCCTTCTTTCCTAATAAGAGATTAACTCTCAAGTCATCTTAGAACATTTTAGGCTCGGAATTGTATAAACTTCTGAAAATTATTTCTTAGTATCCCAATCTATTATATTAGGTATCCTTAAATTGCATGAACAATAATCTGCCCTATTTTAGCATTGCTAGAAGGTGATTCTCGATCTCACATATCCGTTAAAAGAAAGAGATGCATACTTTTGTCGTAAGATCTTTATTTAAAAATCTTCTTCTTTTGTGCTCCTTCCACTAGACGATGATATGTAAAATTATCATCCATTACTTTCACCTTCCTCATGAAACAATTTAAACTTGCTTCTCAATGATAAACGAAGGCATTTAGTAATTGCTCATCTATTAGAGATGAAACACTTTATTCCAAATCTTAGAAGCAGGGATTGCTAAATACAAACTCCTGAAACATCATGTGCTATTGGGCATGTTCCCATATCAACTCTATTGCTGATTCCACTCGCATTTCCTAATGACCCCATGTCATCATCATTCTCTCTTCTTCTTTTTTTTTTTTTTGTCAAAACATCAACTAATATTCGTTTAATTGATTTATCACAGGATCACAAACTACTGCACTTTATCCATAGTAGAACATTTGAGCCTAAAATATTCTTCAACATTGAAAATTATTCTCAGAATTTACTAAATGACTTCCAATCGAAATATTAATCTTGCATTATAATTTGCAAAGATCTAATATTTCACATTCCAAGTAAACAAAGGAGAAATTCTTAAATCTCATTTCTCAAATATACTTTCTTTCTATATAATAGTTGCCTGCATAATTGTCATACAGATTTTATCCTCGAAGAATATTAAAAAATATCTTTCCTTGTCCAAGCCTTAAACAACTTATGCATGAACCCTATCTTGCCATCAAAATAATTAACTTCAAACTAGAAGTATTATCCACAATACTCAGTATCAAGTTAAACTTTCAAAATCACATATATACTGATACGCACTGTACTTTAATATTCCATGGCTGGTACTCCACTTAATATTAGTCAAAATATACTTTAATCATAATCCAAATACAAATTACTCCATCGAGAAATCTCCAAACTAGCTTATTCTTATTTTGCCATGGCTTGCTAGCATCCTAATTCAAAATACCAAAATCCTTAGTAATCTTAAGTCTTGAATTCTAATACCATACCAGTCACAATCATGCCCCTAGAATGGTTGTGTATTAGCCCTAACTTCTCTCTTTTTGTTGCTCATTGTCACCTATCAAAATATTTGTGTCAAACAATTTTCGTGATTGACCGATGATACGACTAATAAAATCTTTTCTTTCTTTCCAATTATGCGGAATCTCACCCAATGAGACTTAACTACCCATTCCCTTATTAGAGCTTAAAATTTTTACTCATGGTTAACCTATTGCTCTGATACCACTAGATGTCACGCCCCGGACCCGGATCCGTGACACGGCCGTGCTATTGCCGACTACCGCCCACAATAGCACGCAGCCTCATACCTGGGTAACAGAGTAGTCAAACCAACCAAATCTTTTCATATGAAAGCATTCTTAATACAACATGCTGGTCAGTACCCAAATACAGAGCTTCTATGTAGTTTATGTACACAAAAGTATACTTGCTTTACCCCAAAAGAAAGAAGCCCTGATACCAAATTAACGTGTCTCTGGCAGCTATCAGTGATGAGGATCTGAAAGAAAAAGTAAATGAACGGATATGAGCTACACGGCTCAGTAAGTAATCATACATAATCTTACCGGATCGAACATAACGGTAACCATGTTTATGCAGGGTTTGAGAAGCTGACATGCATATTTATCTAATCATCATCATGGCATAATATGTATGCAATTTAAAGGAGATAGCGGTTATAGCAAAATACAACATTTCATAAGGATATATTCAAAAACCCGTTGTAAAACAATGTATGCTTTGGCCAAGCACGTTCATAAATGTTACGGCCCGCCTGCGCAGGGCACGTGACTATCGGGCCCACATGAGGGGGAAACACGGGGCTCCCCTGCCAGATGTTGGCCGGTTCCGGGGCTTCACGCAAGCGTCCTTCACCCCTCACCGATTTTGCTTCTCCCCAAAAACACATCTGCAGGATTTGGAAGCACCCGCCTCATATACCCAATCTCTGAAACGAGCCTCATGATCATGCTTCAAATATCATTTTCATAAAGTATGCAATTTAAACAAAGCAGTATTGTAAATCACAAAATTTTCATAAAACATGCACATGAAACCGTGCCCCCGGCATACCGTGGTCATGCTCTTAAATGCTACTGCAAAGTCATTCTTGGCCACTGGCGGGACCGGCTCAGTTATTAGGCGGCCACTGGCGGGGCTGGCTCAGTCATTCTCGGCCACTGGCAAGGCCGGCTCAGTTACATTGGGTCAGTAGCTCTTAAGAGTTCATAAATAATGCTCCGTATAGGTAGTACCTCATAGATGCTACGGCGAATTGTTTAATGGTCACTGGCGGGGCCTGCTCAGTTATTAGTCGGCCACTGGCGGGGCTGGCTCAGTCATTATCGGCCACTGGCAAGGCCGGCTCAGTTGCATTCGGCCCGTAGCATTAGTAGTTCTTAGGTACCCCCTTACAAGCAATATGCAGCTAGAGCAAATCATTATTACTCTTTACACTCATGCTAAGAAAAATCATAACATGGAACTCCATTCATTTTGCATGTATCACAAGAGCTATGAAAACATAATATGTGCACAACTATGAATCATGTGACTGACATGTACCACTCATGTTCATATTTCATAACTCATATCTTAGTATGTAACGTAATCCCAGTATTTTGTAGGCATAACGGAATATAAAACATATATCATCATATCTTGTATAACTAGAGCATGTCAGATACACATATCATTCTTAGCCTACAGTACATGCATAACATGTTAAATTTCATGTATGATCCATAAAGATTAGGGCAGGTTACTTACATTCTTCACTAATCATGCATACAATTCAAATTGTATAAAAAACACTGGTTCATCTTATAAAATGTAATACAGGATCTACGATAAGATTAAGGCAGATTACTTACTTCAATTCGCTTTCCAAATTGCTCAAGTCCAGGTGACAGATCCTTAATCACCTAAATCATGTCATAATAACAATATGTTATTTCCTTTTCTACCTGAAATTTAGCCCAAGCCTAATTCCTCTGTATTGGGGTCTTAGCTGGGCTCATAAGTCTTAATTGGCCTTCCGATTGGCCACTAAGCTTAATTCCGAGCTTAATTGGGTTTAATTTCGGGTTTAGGGTCACTGTGACCCGTTTGGGCCTGAGTCAGGGTCAATCCGGAATCAATTTGGCCCCCAAATTAATTACATTGGCTTGAATTGGGCTTAACGTGTTTCGGATCCGAACCCGATTCCGGTCCGTTAACCCACTCTTTTCTTTTCTCTTCTCATTTTCTTTCTTTTCTTTTCTTTTTCTTTTCTTTTCTTTTTTTTTTTTTTGTTTCTCTTTTTCTTTCTTTTTCTTTTTCTTTTTCTTTTCCTTTTTCTTTCCTTTTCTTCTCTTCTCCTTTTTCTTTTCTTCTCCTTCCCGAAGCTTCCTCTCCTCCCTTCTTCTTTCATCCCGATCTCCCCTTCCTCTTTTCTCCGACGATGGGAGCACGACGAGCGGAAAGGGAGGTCGATGGTCTCCTCCTCACGGGGAGGGGGTCGGACCGCGATCGGCGACGCCCGCAGCCGAGCTCTCGGCTTCTTCGGTCGAGCCCGCGGCCGAGCTCTCGGCTTCCCCGGCCGAGCCCGCACCGGCGACGCTCACGGCCGTACACGGGCAAGTCCCCTCCTCCTCTCCTTTTTCTCTCTCTCCTTGGTTCCGATCGGAAGCCCTAGCCATTTCGGCCGATCCTCCGGTCTTCTTCTTCTCCTCCGGCCGGATCTACGGCCTCTTCCTCCTCTCTCTCTTTCTTTCTTTCTTTCTTTTCTTTGGTCCTTCCCTCCGGCACCACCCCATATTCTCTCTCTCACTCCCAAACCCTCTCTCTTCCTCTCTCCATTCTTCCCCTGTGAAGGAAGAAGGGGGGTTTGGGAGGGCCGAGCCACAGTCGGCGGTGCCATGGCCGAGCTCGCGGCGTCCACAGCCGCGCCTGCGGCTGAGCCCACGGCCGCGCCTGCGGCGGCCCTCTCTTCTCCCACGGGGAAGAGATGCCGGGAGAAGCCGGCGGCACTGCGGGATGCCCGCAGCCGCTCCCCTTGGTCTGCCATCAATCCCCTTCCTCCCTTCTTTCTTTGTTTCTTTGTTGTCTTGCACAAAACAGGGGGAGAGAAGGAAGGGGGCTTACCTGGCTTTTTGCCCTTCCTCTTGGAGCTTCAGGGTTCCTTCGCCTTCGGCTCCAGGGCTTCGGCTCTCTCTCCCGTTCAGTGTTCTTGGGGGTCTGTGACTTAGGGTTGCCGGCAGAGGCTTAAATCATTGTTTATAGGATGAAACCCCCCTCTGAGAGGTCCCATCCTCTCTTTTCCTCCATACTTAGGGACTGGCCGCCGCCCCCCCTGTCTCCGGCGCGCCGGCAACGGCTGCCAGCAGGGGGTGCGGTAACCCCTCCCTGTCGGTCTTATCCCTTCGTTTTTTTTTTTTTTTTTTAAACATTATAACAGCACCGCCCACAGTGAAATTTGGGCCCAAACCTTAACTGGGCCTATTCCTTATTGGGCCTAGTAGGTTCTGGGCCCGGACATTACATGCATAATCACAAATTCTAAAGATAACAGCATCGTACTTGTAGGGCAAAGGCAAAGAAATATTTACATGGTAGATCTTCATGAATTAGGCAAGAAAAATGGATTATGTTTAATTACTAATGAAGAAAAGAAAAATGAAACAAGTTGGCTTTGGCATCGTAGACTAGGACATGCTAGTATGGACTTAATATCAAAACTAGTCAAGAAGGAATTAATAAAAGATGTGCCAAAATTGATCTTTGAAAAGGACAAAATCTGTGGACCATGCTCATTAGGTAAGCAAACAAAATCATCCTTCAAATCAAAGAATGTAGTATCAACCACTAGGCCTTTTGAACTCATACACATGGATCTATTTGGACCCACTAGAACCGCAAGTCTAGGAGGGAAGAAGTATGGACTAGTTATAGTAGATGATTTTTCAAGATATACATGGGTTTCATTTCTTACACATAAGAATGAAGCATTTTCAGCATTCTTAAAATATTATAAGAATATCATGACTGAAAAGAAGCTCACCTTAATAGCAATTCGAAGTGATCATGAAACTGAATTTGAAAATCAATACTTTGAAGAATTTTGTAATGAAAATGGTATCTCACATCAATTTTCAGCACCTAGAACGCCTCAACAAAATGGGATTGTTGAAAGAAAAAATAGGACCTTGGCAGAAATGGCACGCACAATGTTGTGCGAGTCAAGTCTTCCAAAGTACTTTTGGGCTGAAGCTATAAGTACTGCTTGCCATATTCTAAATCGGATTTTAATACGACCTATAACCAAGAAAGCTCCTTATGAACTTTGGAAGAATAAGAAACCAACTGCTAAATATCTTAAAGTATTTGGATGTAGATGTTTCATTTTAAATAATGGCAAGGAGGATCTAAGTAAATTTGATGCCAAGTCAGATGAAGGTATCTTCTTAGGATACTCTACATCTAGCAGGGCATACAGAGTATTCAACAAAAGAACTCTTGTAGTTGAAGAGTCAGTTAATATCATTTTTGATGAGTCTGATAGTGAGTCTCCTAGGAGAGAAAATATTCTTGATGATGATGCAGGAATTATTGACTTTGAAAAATTGAATCTTGATGACGTGCCAAATCAAGAGATGGAAAATGATTGCGTGCCACCACAATCTCAAGACTTGGCAAAGAAATGGAGGTATGCATATGGACACCCTAAAAACTTAATCATTGGTGATCCATCTCAAGGGGTAAGAACTTGATCCTCTCTTAGAAATTTAAATGATTATCTTGCTTTTGTTTCACAATTGGAACCTAAGACTTATGAAGAAGCTGAAAAAGACACCAATTGGATAAATGCTATGCAAGAAGAAATAAATCAATTCAAAAGAAGTAATGTATGGACATTAACTAAAAGACCAAAGCATAACTCTGTAATTGGAACAAAATGGATCTTCAGAAATAAATTAGATGAAAATGGGGTAGTCATAAGAAATAAAGCTAGACTTGTAGCTAAGGGATACAATCAAGAAGAAGGGATAGATTTTGAGGAAATATTTGCTTCCGTGGCTAGATTAGAAGCAATTAGATTACTTCTAGCTTTTGCATATTTCATGGATTTCAAATTGTATCAAATGGATGTAAAAAGTGCCTTCTTAAACGGTTTTATAGAGGAAGAAGTATATGTAGAGCAACCTCCTGGTTTTGAGAATCATGAATTGCCAAATCATGTGTTTAGATTACATAAGGCATTATATGGATTAAAACAAGCACCTAGGGCTTGGTATAATCGACTAAGCAAATTTCTACTGTATAATGATTTCAGTAGAGAAAATGTAGATAAAACACTTTTTCTCAAAAGGAAAGACAAAAATCTGCTAGTGGTACAAATATATGTAGATGACATAATCTTTGGTGCCACAAATGATAATCTTTGCAAAGAGTTTGCTAATCTAATGCAAGGAGAATTCGAGATGAGTATGATGGAAGAACTAAACTTTTTTCTCGGATTACAAATCAAGCAAACTAAGGAACGTATCTTCATTCATCAAACTAAATACACAAAGAAAATATTAAAGAAGTTTGAGAATGAAAATCACAAGGGAATAGGCACCCCAATGAATCCCACTAATAAACTAAACAAAGATGAAAAAGAAAAAAGTATAGAAATAAAGCTTTATAGAGGCTTAATTGGATCCTTGCTTTACCTTACTACTAGTAGGCCAGACATAGTATTTAGTGTGGAAATTTGTGCCAGATACCAATCAGATCCTAAGGAGTCACATCTAAGTGCTGTTAAAAGAATCCTTAGATATTTGAGAGGAACTGCAAACATAGGATTATGGTACTCGAGAGACTCATGTCTATATTTGCTTGCATATTCTGATGCAGATTTTGCTGGTTGCAAATTAGATAGGAAGAGCACTAGTGGAACATGTCAATTTTTAGGAAATAACTTAGTATCTTGGTTTAGCAAAAAGCATAATTCAGTAGCATTGTCAACAGCTGAAGCCGAATATATAGCTGCCGGCAGTTGCTGTGCTCAAGTACTTTGGCTCAAGCAACAACTAGAGGACTATGGAATTAAACTAGATAACATTCCTATAAAGTGTGATAACACTAGTACCATTAACCTTACCAAGAATCCAGTTCAGCACTCTAAAGCCAAACATATTGAAATAAGGTATCATTTTATTAGAGATCATATTCAAAATAGAAATATATGTATTGAGCATGTGTGTACCGAGAAACAATTGGCTGACATATTCACAAAACCTTTGAGTGAAGACAGGTTTTGCATGCTTAGGAGGGAATTAGGTATATGTGATCCCTTTGATTGAGGAGATATAAGAAGGAGCAAGTAGTCTCATGATACTCTCCTCCCATTTCGAAAAACCCATGAAACATTAGTCAAACTAGTCATCTATAGATTTCTTACTCATGTATCATTGTTCCAGTAAGAATTTGTAAGGATTGGAGGAAAGAAAGAATTTTAAAAAGAAAAGGAAGAGAAAGAAAATTTTCTCAACTAGGGTCGACCCAAACCAGAATGGGGTCGACCCAACGTTGAGTCGACCCAAAAAAAATCTGGGGTCGACCCAACGACGGGACCCCACTTTTAAAAGGGGGACCCGTGAGCGACATTAGGGCACTGTTTCATCTTATCCTCTTTCTAAAACTCTATTTCCCACTCTCCAATCTCTTCCAATCATCTCCAAACAGAAGAAGGAAGTTTTCCCAAGCCGTTAGATCAAGATCTTGAAGGAATGGGACCCAAGCGAGCCGTAGCCAAGCGATCCGGGAGAGTTTCACGGACCACCCGTGTTGAAAGAAATGCTAGAGAGTCTTCTACAGTGCCTCCACAAGGTGAGACACGTGTAGAGCCTCCTCCTCCTCCCTCCCCTTCAGTCCAACTTGCAAAATATGTGGGGAGACCGGTTACCACGGGAAGAAGGATCCACTCCGAGTTCTTGGATCAAGAAGGATTCCGGTTGGGTGATTGGATCCGAAGGCAAGGATGGGAGTATCTTTGCTCCCTAGATGTGGTGATCTACTCTGGGTTGGTTCGTGAGTTCTATGCCTTCCTGAAAGTTGGAATGGGAGGGCTTATATCTGAAGTCCGAGGAGTAAGGGTTAGGGTTTCAGAAGAAAGCTTGAGTGAGTTGCTTCATTTCCCCTGCGAAGGAGCTACACCGGAAAAACCTGAAAACAAGTTGAGAGCTCTACAATTGATCCTTGAGAACGATGATTTCGACTATTCCGAAAATATGATAGCAAGCTCCCTTTCAGCTGAGATGAGGTTGTTGCACAACTTCATAGGTCGGATTTTATTTCCGAAGAGTGGAAGATTTGATCTCATTTCTGAGCGAGACTTGGTCATTATGGAGCACATTATTCAGGGCATTCCCCTGAACCTCTCAGCTATGATGATCAGACAGATGAAAAAGGTTATATGCAATTTGAGAGTCTCCTTGCCCTATGGTATGATACTCACCCTGGTCTTCCGACAGCATGACATATCAGTAGAGGGAGAGATCTCCAGGCATCTACTATTTACTGACACGTACACTGCACGATCCCTTATTCGCATGGGTTATGAGAAGGTGAACGGGCAGTGGGTGCGTGCGGGAGCTGGGATACATGCACCAGAGGGTGATGCACCAGAAGGTGATGCACCAGAGATTGGAGACCCCATCCCTGAGGATGAGGAGCCTGCGGATCATCCTACAGCACCTTCAGAGGCTGGACCTTCGTCATCCACACCTACGGGATGTACAGAGGAGTTTTGGAGTAGGATGACTGAGCTTGTATCAGCTCAGGTGAGGACTCTCTCTGATGGGATATGGAGCAGGATGGATAGCATGACTGCTGAGATTAGCGATCTCAGAGAGCAGGTAGGAGCATTACGGAGAGAGAGAGAGGGGCTCATGGTCCATCTGTGCCCCGAGCAGCTGAGTCAGAGGTATCGGCACAGAGTCATCCAGCTCAGCGAGGTCCACACCAGACTCAGTCCTATCAGGCTCGACCTTCCCTCGCTACTTATGCTAGGAGGATGAGGACTAGATCACAGCCATTAGATACCCCCTAGGCTGATGTTAGCACCTTGATTAGTGCCTAGGATTTATCTAGTTCTCATATGTATTTTGTGTTGATCATGTACTTTGCACTTTGATTGAAAAACATTGTATTTTTGGTATTAATATACTACAATGTTCCATGTTTGATCAGTAAAATCTGAATGTTTATTATTTACTGTGTCTACTTATCTATTGCCATGCACCTATTTGATGATAACAAAAAAGGGGAGAAGTAAGGAAAGAAATAAGTTGATAAACAAGATTGAAAATGATAATAGGAAAGATTATACACTTAAGGGGGAGTAATATGTAACAATGAAAAGGTTAAAGTCTCAAATTGAAATCAAATTTCAAAATTTGGCACGTACTTCTCATACCTTGATACATAATCTGAAACTCTTGTTTTATCTCAAATTTTTGAAGTTTCATCTTTAACCAAATATAAAAGAAAGGGGGAGTAAATCAAAAAGTTCAAATTGGCAATATTTGGATGAAAAAGGGGGAGACTTCACTCTCAAATTTGAAAAGCTGAAATTCAGCAACTTGAGCTCTTCTAAAAACGGATTTTAACTTAAGTAACAATCTGCTCATACTCAATATTTTGTAATCATCAAAAAGGGGAAGATTGAGGATGATAGTAGTATTTTGATGATTAACTCAACCATTGAAGGAATATCTAATTAAATTTTACAAGGTAATATGATACATCATTACTAAGTTCGTCACTCTCGGTACATAAGTAGAATGAGATCAAGATGTATTTCAATGATTAATAATAAGTAAAATTTGCTTGAAGAATGATAGTGAATTCTAAATTCTAATTCGGCAAAGTTTCAAGTAAAACGTACTCTCAAGGAGATGATAGTAATTTTCATTGTTAAGAGTATATAGCACCACCATGACATATATTCAAAATTGCTTAAAAAATATTTCATTGATTATATGGATGAATCTAACCCTAAGTTGCAGCAAAGTGTGGAATGAGTCGACCCCAAGATTGGTGGAGTCGACCCCGGCACATCAAGGAACCATCTGGCACACTTCTGCAAAAATGGCACGGATGAACAGTACTTGGGTCGACCCAAGTAAAGGCAGAGTCGACCCCATCTTCAAGCCTCAAGAAAACAGTTCTCTGGAATTCCTGAGAGGGTCGACCCAAATGGAATTTGAGTCGACCCAACCTTGAGTCGACCCCAACTGAACATGAGTCGACCCAAAGGCTATGTCATTCAAAAATCGGTTCTCTGGAATCCCTGAGAGGGTCGACCCAAGTGGAAATTGAGTCGACCCAACTGATCCTTGAGTCGACCCAAAAAGAGTTGAGTCGACCCAAGTGAAGGAAGGCTGAAATACAAGGTTCTGTGTTTCCTGAGAGGGTCGACCCCAATGTTGCATGAGTCGACCCAAGTGAAAGTTGGGTCAACCCAGTGAAAGTTGAGTCGACCCCAAGTCTGATGAACAGTGGGTTGAGTCGACCCCAGAAAAGTTTGGGTCGACCTAAGCACGGACACAAGCATAACGGCTAGTTCTGCTTAAGTACTTTTTGTCCTCCCAACAGCAAGTAACGGCTAGTTTTTGAAATCTGACCAATGGGGGATGTCCAATGGATGAGAACAACTATTTAAAGGGACACTATTCATCAGAGAAAAGATCCTTTTGCAAAATATCAAAACTTACACAAGAAAGACAAGAGCCCTAACTTTCTTTATTCAAGTGCTTCACTCAAGAGTCAAAAGAAAGTGGTTGAGCAGATTCCAAGAGACATTAAGAGCTCCATCCATCCTTGAAGAGTGAAGCATTCTTGACAAAGAAGAGAGAAGTCTCATCAAGCGATAACTATATTCTAAACTCTTCTTTGTAGCTTATAATTGTTATATTTGCTCATATAGGAGTTTCAATCTTCTTCTTCTCTTTTAATCACCTTGTAAAGGTTTGTTGGTGAGCCCGTAAAACCAACGGTGTAGGTTTATTGGTGAACCCGTAAAACCAATTGTGAAGGTTCGTTGGTGAGCCCGTAAAACCAACATAGATTTTTGGTGATCCCGGAAAACCAAAGTGTAAAGGTTTTTGGATTGTGAACCCGGAAAACAATCCAACTGTAATCCGCGGGATTATAGTGAATTCCCAAGGGGTCGCTTGGGGAGTGGACGTAGGTGCTTAGGAGAGCACCGAACCACTATACTTCTTGTGTGTTTGCATTGTGTATTGGTTTTAACTTCACTCACTTATCGATTGACTAAATTAAGATAGTAAAAATTTAAAGAAACCAATTCACCCCCCCTCCCCCCTCCCCCTCTTGGCTTGTCACCTTGGGCAACAATCTGGTTGTGCAAACCTTGATTTGAGTTTGTTCCACACCTCCTTTGCAGACTTGATAAATAGAACATTGGAGGCAATTTCCTTCAAAATAGAATTTATGATCCAGGTAAGAATGAGGTTGTTGCATCTCAGCCAAGGGACATATAGAGGATCTGTAATTTCTGGAGTGGGAATACTTCCATCAAGAAAACTAAGCTTGTTCTTGATAGAAATGGCTAGAGAGAAGGATCGGCTCTATGAGAGGTAGTTTAAACTAGTCAATGGAGGTGTTACCACTAGGGTATTGGCATTATCGCTATGGTGAAGAAAGAAGGGACTATTCGGATCTTCAGAAGGAAAAGAACTAGAAGCAAAGGGATTCGAAGGAACAATTGAATATGTGGTACGGGGATTTTCAGCCATCTAGGAGAAATAGAATGTGATAATGATAACGCAGAGATGTAGAGGATGAGAGGATTGTAAGTCGCAAGCCCCGCTCTGATACCATGTTAAGTTTTAGAACAGAGGAGGAGGAAAAGTTTCAGAAACGAAAAGTTCAGAGAGTGAAAGTAAAGTTTCAATGAGAGAAATACATTGAAATAGAGAAATATAGAGAGAAAGAAACAGAGCAAGAGAGAATAAACAACGGATTTGTGAATGGTTAATTCATTCCTTCTGTATGTTTTGTACACAGATGTATCCATATATATAGCATGTCTGTAGCATTACAAAGGAATCAAATAACCAACTTTGTACAATTGAATCAAAAAAATAAAAAGTCAAATCCTAACTCATTCTGTTGTGTCTCCATGTAGAGCAGCAGGAGGAATATTCTCCCTTTGCGCCATGATGGATCTCAGAGCATCATCCTTGCCGAATGTGAGGATGATGTGCCGATTCACCTGAGCTATTGGTTTTTCAAACTTTGAGAATTGTTCCATCTTCTTTATGACTATCTTTATTAGTAGTACAGGGCAATTTATATGAAGGCTTATGAGCATATCATTCAGCCAGTTCCTGGTATGCAGCAATGCGCCCACACTCCACTTGAATTGTTGCTCGCCCATCATGATCTGCAATGCAGCCAACTCTATTATCATGATACATTTGATTAATTTATGGTGGTGCTTGTAGGTTTCACCTAGTCAAAAACATACTGGATCCAGAGCATTGGAGAAGTGCCTCCACCTACGCATGGGATTTAGACCTCCTCTCAAGGAGATGCAAGGCAATTGCCTCTTCTCCCCTCACAACAAAATGACAAAAGGATTGTGTATAGGAGCGTTGAATTGACAGGTTTTGTTGATGTGAATGAATGTGAAATAAATGCTTTCGTTGACATTATGGTGTCCGAACCAATGTTAAGCACTTATTTATTGGTGTGAATGAGGCAGGAAATGTTTTTGGTTTTGTTAAGCACATATTGTGATGTGAATGCAATCTGCCATTCAATTTTTTTCCTGAGTCGGTGTCGGTTCATTTATAGGAGAATTACGTTTCAAAAATGCCAGATTCAGTTCAATGCCAGGTTCCAGTTCTATTATGCATTGTGGAGCCTTTCTTCAACTAATTCCAAAGTCCTGGATCAGTTATGTATAAATTCCAGTTTGAAAGATTTGAAGCTGCTTTGCATTGTCAACTTGCAATTCAAGTGTTCTTCCTCCTTTGATTTTCAGTTCATTGTCAGCTCTCAATTCCACTTCCATGCATATCAAGCATGCCAGGTTTTTGTTTGTGAACATGTTTGTGTTAGCCTAGATGCACAAATATAATTGATAAATTAAATATTTCTAATATTCAAAAACAATAAATAAGAAGAATAAACTAGCAAATAATTAACTTGACAATATAATAATAAAATGAAGAAAGAGAGAGAAGATGTCCTGTGGATCGAAGCACACTGATGCGTTGTCCCAGAAAAGTTTATGTCCCCCATGCACGGGTCTGCTGGCACAGATCTCCTAGAGATACGACGACCCAATACAGAACCACGTCTTCCCCGTCAGTGCGCCTCCAGGGAAACAAGAAGAGCACGTTCACGCTTGCAGATACCTCAAAAGAAACTTAGAAAAATTATGAGGAAAAAAAAAATTATTTTTTTTCTCCCCAATGATCCCTCGAGCCCTTTTATCTAGACTCTTAGAATAGGAAGAAGACAAAATTTTGATTGTCTTTGAAATGATCCCTATAGCCCTTTATATAGGCTCAGGCATGTCAAAAGAAGAAGATTCCCCTCCCATGGATTGATGACATGTCTTCTTGTGCTTCTTTGATTCTTCGGCTTATTGCATCTTGGCCGTTCATGCTTCCTTCCTTCTTCGAGGGGCCTTTCCATTCTTGGTCTTGCGCTGGATGCATGACACTTGTCATGGTTTGCTTTCTTTGGAAATTTTTCCATGTTTGCTCTCTTGCTTGTGCATGGATGCTTGCCACTTAGCCATTGACTAATTTAGTTTTCAAAATTTTAAAATATTTAATTTAATTCAACAATCCCCCACATAAATTAAATATTTAAAAAAATTTAAAATCAAAATAAAATTAAAAAAAATTAAAATAAAATGCTGAATATCTTATATTATGTAATAGGTGTAGGCACCTTTCGGTTTGAATCTTCACTTAGTGACAATTGATTACCTCTGTGGAGCCAAGGTGGACTATGCCTTGAACCTTGGTCCATGGCTCAGATTTCATCAACAGCACACATAATATAGCGTGAACATGCTCGAAACGGGTTTGCACTTTATGGCCATGCGCAGGTATCTCTTCATGTGTGTTATTAGGAAACAGCCCACTTTCCACAGTCGCGACCTCACGACTACACGCATATAGGTGAATCCTAAAAAGGGTGCGAGCAAGTAGGTACCCTGCCTCATGGGTCTCGGATTCATTAAGAGTAAAAACTCAACCTAACCCTTGCTTTTTATAAGCACTGTTGCCCTAGGGATGGGAAAAATAAATAGTGCTCCTCATTAGTCACCTATCTAGCTTGTTTCTACCCATTGAACCTTTTTAGATTGGGTTACCACCGTGGTGACTTTACTTATAGGCTTAGCCCCATCTCCCTCGATAACTCTAGAACCACTGTTCTAGACAATCCTTTGGTAAGCTGATTAGCTAGATTCTTTTCGGATCTTACAAAATTTAGTGCAATCAAGTTATTCTTTAATTTATATCTCAATGATTTATGGCGCACTTTCAAGTGCCTATTCATTTTTACATTTGCATTCTCTTGATTGCATTTATATATAATAGATCTGCAGTCACAATGAATAGATACAGAAGGTAATGGTGAAGTCACAAGAGGTAAATCTATCAGTAGATCTCTAAGCCACTCGGCCTCAATGCTAGTGGTATCTAGGGCAATCATTTCAGATTCCATGGTGCTCCTAGCCACTACAGTTTGTTTGGTAGACTTCCATGATACAGCTGCACCTCTTAAAAGAAAGACAAAACCAGTGGTGAATTTGGTGTCAACTGTATCACTGATCCAGTTGGCATCACTATAGCGTTCCAGAACAACAGAATAACCACAATAGTGTAATCCCAGAGATATGGTACCCTTAAGATACCTAAGAATTCTTTCTAGAGCAGTCCAATGATCATTATTAGGATTGTGAGTATATCTACTCAGTCGGTTCACAAAGTATTCAATATCAAGTCTGGTATAATTTGCAAAAAATTCTAAAAAACCAATGATCCGGGCATACAAGCTTTGATTGACTGGATCACCTAAGTTCTTCTTTAGATGAAGAGATGGATTATAGGGAGTAGATATAGGATGACAATCAGAGTAGTGAAACTTTTTAAGAATATTCTCCACATAGTGGCTTTGGGACAAAGTTATTCCATCTTCATTCCTCATGATTTTAGTATTAAGGATTAGGTCTGCTTCTCCTAAATCTTTTATGTCAAATTTTAGAGATAAAAATTGTTTTACTTCATTAATAATTTCTAAGTCTATTCTAAAAATTAGGATATCATCTACATATGAACATAAGATTATAATTTTGTTATTCTTCTTTTTTATAATATACACATTCATCTGTGTTATTAATTTTAAATCCATTAGTTAGGATTATTTCATCAAATTTAAGTTGCCATTGTTTGGGGGCTTGTTTTAAACCATAAAGAATCTAATCAACCTACATACCTTTTTCTCTTGATCTGGGACAATGAAACCTTCGGGTTGGTTCATGTAGATCTCTTCATCTAGGTCCCCATTCAAGAAAGCGGTTTTAACATCCATTTGATGTATAACCAGCTTATGAATGGAAGCCAATGCAACAAAAATCCTAATGGTAGTGATTCTAGCTACAGGGGCATAAACATCAAAGAAGTCAATTCCAGATTTTTAAGTAAAACCTTTGGCTACTAACCTAGTCTTATATTCGTCTACAGTTCCATCTGGCCTAAGTTTCTTCTTAAAGATCCATTTACACCCTATAGGTTTACTTCCTGGGGGTAGGTCCGCCAATTTTCAAGTGTGGTTTTGGATTATGGATTGCATTTTATTATCTATTGCTTCTTTCCATAAGAGGGCATCTAGAGATTTCAAGGCATCCTCTAAAGAAGTAGGAGAGTCTTCTATTAGGAATGTGTAGTAGTCTTCTCCAAAGTTCTTTTCAACTCTAGTTCTTTTACTTCTTCTAGGTTCAGTTTATTCTTCTTCTTTTCTAAATCTGGTTCTGCTAGAACTAGTCCCTAAATTATTATTGGTATTTATTTGATCACTTATCCTTGTTTTAAAAGGAAATATACTTTCAAAGTATATTGCATCTCTTGCTTTCATTATGGTGTTGTTATTAATTTCATTTATTTGAGAAAAAATCTATTAGCATTACTCTCAATTGCATATCCTATAAATATTGCATCTACTATTTTGGATCCAATTTCTTTCTTTTATTTTCTGAAATTTTTACTTTAGCTAAGCACCTCACACTTTTAAGTATTTTAGGTTAGGTTTCCTATGTTTCCAGATTTCATATGGAGTTTTATCATTATGTTTGAATGAAATTCTATTCAAGATATAAGATACAATTACTAGTGCTTTCTCCCAAAGATTTTCCGGTGCACCTGAACTAATTAACATACAATTAATCGTATCCATTAAGGTTCTATTCTTTCTCTCAGCTACTCCATTAGATTGGGGTGAATAAGAAGCTGTCACTTCATGAATTATCCTATGTTCTTCACAGAACTGGGTCAGCTCAAATGAGGCATATTCACCTCTTAAGATTTTAATCTTTTTATCTGGTTAGTTTTCAGCCTCTGTTTTATAGACTTTGATTTTTATTTAGGACCTCATTTTTAGCTTCAATAAGATAGAGGTGACAGTATCTAAAAAGGTCATCTA
The DNA here is from genome assembly GCF_051530095.1 of Phoenix dactylifera. Lineage (NCBI taxonomy): Eukaryota > Viridiplantae > Streptophyta > Magnoliopsida > Arecales > Arecaceae > Phoenix > Phoenix dactylifera. Next base: position 22,057,384 of record NC_143199.1, on the reverse strand, counting down.
TGAAAGTTACAAAATATTTGTTTTTATCCCTTGAGGTTCTTCCTAAGTCACATACATCACTATATATGAGTTCAAGGAGATCAAAATCTCTACTTACAGAATGAAAGGATGTTTTAGGTAATTTGGCCTCTACACATATCTCACATTTGTCATTATTTTTAAGTTATGATTTTGGGATTAAGTCAAGTGCATTAAAAATCAAATATAATGATCAAAGATATTTTCTCACAAAAGGTCTATGACTCTCTTATATAGACCTAAGACTCATATACCATACATGGCTTGTTGGCGGGATAATTGAAACTACTTCCTAATCAGCCATATGGGGTGAAATTCAAATTCAAATTCAAACTTCTCCCATGCAGGGCACATGCTGAAAATCAAATGGGGAAGGAGAGCAAATGGGTTAGACCCATTATTGACTTTAGTAGTACTCTCACCAATGGTAGAAATCAAGCCTAGGATGGTGAGCAAGAACCGTATTTGATTCCGCCACCTCCTAAAGTTTTGACCATCAAACTTTTCAGATTTAGCACTAACATTTTCAGATGTGTGGGAAGCCATTAATTTGTAGCTTAACACAATTTTGACACATGTAAAAATGAGAAGGGTATATATCAAATTATTACACCGATATCTAATTTGAACTTTAGATGTCTAATTGAAAAATCTAAAGAATAACAGCCAGATCAGCTTCAGATCGGTGGTGGAGCACTTGGCTCACTTAAGTACCAGCCTTTCTTAGGCATGTATGCCTTTTTGACAAGCTTTTCTTAGACACCGTTATTCAATAGATAATTTCACTAGATATTGTTCAATTTTATCCTAAGTACAATATTAAGCTAGCTCCTATAAATTAACCAATTTCTGAATTTTCGTTTGAATGGAATCTGGAAATTACTCCGTGAGAAGTCCAAATGGAGGTATTAATAAACCTCTTGGAGGTTAAGCAATCTAAAATTTTGCATGGAAAATTAAGTACTAAAGTAAAGCTAGCATAAATGTGTAACAGTTAAAATATAACAATTTACAATTATGCAGCAAAATATATAATAAATATTGCAATTTAAAAATCTAGTGCTAACAGTACATAAACTTTTTTAGATTGTTAGCCTAGACACACAAATATAATTGATAAATTAAATATTTCTAATATTCAAAAACAATAAATAAGAAGAATAAACTAGCAAATAATTAACTTGACAATATAATAATAAAATGAAGAAAGAGAGAGAAGATGGCCTGTGGATCGAAGCACGCTGATGCGTTGTCCCAGGAAAGTTTATGCCCCCCACGCACGGGTCTGCTGGCACAGATCTCCTAGAGATACGACGACCCAATACAGAACCACGTCTTCCCCGTCAGTGCGCCTCCAGGGAAGAAAGAAGAGCACGTTCACGCTTGCAGATACCTCAAAAGAAACTTAGAAAAATTATGAGGAGAAGAAAAATTTTCTTTATTTCTTTTCTCCCCAATGATCCCTAGAGTCCTTTTTATCTAGACTTTTGGAATAGGGAGAAGAGAAAATTTTGATTGTTTTTGAAATGATCCCTAGAGCCCTTTATATAGGCTCAGGCATGTCAAAAGAAGAAGATTCCCCTCCCGTGGATTGATAACGTGTCTTTTTGTGCTTCTTTGATTCTTCGGCTTATTGCATCTTGGCCGTTCATGCTTCCTTCCTTCTTTTGAGGGGCATTTCCATTCTTACTCTTGCGCTGGATGCATGACACTTGTCATGGTTTGCTTTCTTTGGGAATTTTTTCATGTTTGCTTTCTTGCTTGTGTACGGATGCTTGCCACTTGGCCGTTGATTAATTTAGTTTTCAAAATTTTAAAATATTTAATTTAATTCAACAGTTTGTGCTATATCATTGAATTGAATTGATGTGTGGACAGGTTTGTGCTGCAGCTCAGACCATCAAGTGCACAGCAAAAGGGTTGCAACAAGAAACAAAGCAACTTCATCTCAAACCATCTGGGGCATAACAAGAGGATTGCAACAGGGGACATGCAACTTCACAGCAGGAAACCCTAGTTGCAGAGAAGCCTGTGTATCCACCTTATGTATCCACCATTAAGAAGTTTCACCATTTGCCATTGGGATGAGGTGGAACATTGCATCACTTAATGGACTTAAGGGAGTTAATTGAATTTTTTTTAACTAAGAGAGATGTAAGTGAAACTTCCTAAAAATATCCTGCAAATTTTGAAACGTAAAGTAGTTTTCCATCTTGTGATGTTAATTGGCCCCACTTACTGTACAAACTGCTGGTGAATTTTGACGATGTATCTCCAGCGTATAGAAAGTCCTTTAAAGCTTTCCAAGTAGCAATCTTCATTAGTCCCGTAAACTCTGCATGGAAACATGAAGTTCTTATGTAAAGTCAAAGTTAAAAGTTACGTGTAGGGAATCCAGAAATAAAATAATTTCATATTGCATAGGGTTTACACAAGTTGTAGGATCTTAGAGGTTGTAAGGAAAGGGTTGAAAAGAAACAGGTGTTTCTGTGACGAAGAGATGCATGGAAAATTGAGATCCAAAAGACCCATTAAGAAATGCCCTTCCAACGCTAGGAACATATGACCGCATATGCTCATAAACTTGACATTAAGATTTCCATTATGTTTTAAGAGTTAGACTGCATACTTCATATCAACTCCTTGAAAAAAAAACTTGACAATTGAAATTAACGATAGACTATCCAAATTTAAAATCCAAACAATTGAACGTAACGTAGACTACAAAAAGTATCTAGAAATCAAAATTCAATTACAATGTTAGAATTGGCATTATGTCAAGTCAAGCCCGATGACATCTCAATTTGTCACATCTAGAAATAAAGGGCTTCATAACCTGCTATTAAGTTCCTTATAAAAAGTGAATGATAGTTTGGATTTTTACATTTCCATCATCCCTCCAAAGAAACATAAATATATAATTTAAAACCAAATTTACATGCCATTATAGAACTAATTTTTGATACGTTGGATAATTATTTTAGCAAAAATTTTGTTGTTTTTCCTTTACAATGGCTATAAACCACTATTTCCCACAAGAATATACCCAGCCCAAATCACATTGGACGAAAAGTGCCCTTCAGGAGAAAATTGTTTCTGATGAGGCCATATTTAATTAGAGATGCCGGCATTATTGAAATATTGATTTTAGATGCAAACATGGTAGATAATATAATATGTGGTCCACCTGGGACATTGACCATCTTGATTAGTAGGACTCTCTTGCATGGTGCTAGAATAATGGGTCAGAGCATGCGCACCTCCTTCGTGGCAAATTATATTCTATACCATACACCATAAGGTACTTATGGTACTGCACCACACCAATCACATCTCTCGATTTCTGTAGGCTCCAAAATTGCCGCCTGCTCATCTCATTTTGATTTATCTTTATAGTGCACTACTTATATAATACATATGGTGTAGGATATAATTTCTCGTTCTCAACAGCTACTGCACCACAAGGATATTCTACAGCTACTCATCCTCCATGGTTAATACGGATGCAGACAAGTGATAACCGAAAGGCCGTCAGATACTAGAATGAGTTGTCTAAGATTCTTGCAAGATGTGACGTTACAAATAGAAAAGCCCCCACTGATTGCACAGGTATCTGTCACCAGGCGCACGAGAACGCCAACCGAAACCATGCCGAAGACCCGCGAGCTCGTGTGCCGTGTCCTCACAATCAAGCGGTTCTCGGACGCAAAGGAAGCCTCCATGCGTCACGTCCGCCCGAAACTTTCTCATGGTTATCCATTCCTTGCCGGTGCCGGCACCACCCATCCCTACATATATGCTTTCTATTGCCCAGAAATTTGTGAACTGATTCCAGAAGGCTATAGATCTTGAGAGCATAATGGGCGGTTGTATGGGTAAGAGCAATCCGGTTCGCCCCTTGGAGCCTCGAGGACTAGTTCGAAGCTTGCAGTCATCGAAAGGCTCGCACCGGATCAAGGTTCTGATGACAGCGAAGGAGTTCGAGGAGCTGGCCTCGCAGAGGAGCGACGCTGAGATCGGGCAGCTAATCATCGAAGGATGCTTGAGAGGGAGGTGGCAGGCTACGCCCGTTGGTCATGCGTGCAGCAAGAGAGAGTTTGCCTTCTTGTCAAGGAGTTTGGAGCCAATCATGGAAGAGGAGCTCGGTTGATAACTTTGTTTGGGGCTTATTAGCAAACAGGGCGTACGGATTTCTCGCATATGCTCCAATTCTATCTTGAGGAAGGCTTTTCTTTCTTTCTTTCTTTCTTTTTTCTCCTTTTTTTTTTCCTTTACATTTACATGTTCAAGAACAAGGTCCTTGATACAGGATCTGAGGATTAATGTTTAGAACCTAACTAAATAGCCTGAGCCATTTCTCAAAAATTCCAACAGCTGCATGGTACTATTATTCTCAGTTCTCTCTTGATCCTTTTTTGCAGTAGAGACCAAGAACACCAGAACGGATTCAAAACTAGGGTTGCAAATTTTATTGAATTCCTTTTGGTTCCAGAACTGTTAAGCTTTAACCTATATGTGAATCATGACAGGTGGCAATTTCTGACCAATACCAGAATTCATTCAACATTAAGCATTGATGAGGTCAGCGATCAGCGATCGGTAACAATATTCTCACACTGATGAGGTCCCTAATCGTGAAATAGGTATATAAATTAATCCACAATGCCTGAGGAGAGGGTATTCTTCATAGATACGTAAAAATTTATCCAGGGAAAGTTCATGAACTTCAAAGCCGGTAGGTGTAGCAGGATGCAAGCTTTCCTTTCATAATCTATAGAAGTAATAGATGAGAAGCAACCAGAAAAGCTTCTTCCAGCAAGAACTCAAGGGTTATAGAGTCAGCAAGATTTTCGGACAACTGAAACAGTTTCTTTCATAGATATCCGGGGGATATTTGTTCCATTGCCTACTCATAAATGTCCAAAGCCTCGACGTCCCAACCAACTCTATGTGCCAGAAAAGAACAATCCATCCCCCTAGACATAGAAAGATATGCCAAAGGTACAAAACGTAAAAAAAAAATACATAGAAACAACTTATAAACCAAAAGAGATATACCTTAAAATTCCTTTATATTATGTGTATATATATAAGAGTGCTATCAGCCATGTCATGGACCTAAAAGTTTCAATGCATGGGTTGGCGAGGACCCCGTGGCCGCACAGGTGTCTTTGACGGGCTTACCCTAAATTGTTTACAAGGAGATGAGACTAAGACCGATGAAAAATGAAACATCCATAAATTCAAATAAGATACAAGAAAACATACCTTATCGGCAAGGATCCCAGTATCGAGCCACTTAAGTGGAGGGCACCAGTCGCACTCTCAGCCTGCAATGCAATTTTTAAATAATGTATTTTGGCATCAAATTTGTGTTTAAAATGCGTAAGAGAGACTGCACAATAGTTGAGCGGACTCTAGATCCAGGGGCCCAAATAAGCATTAAAGAAAAGGATTTCAAGCACTTTCACAAGATCAAATCAGTAGGCGGATAAGGAAGGCAGGAGGAGAAAAGGAGATGGCCTAGCAATGATAGATTGGAAAACTCTACACAGCTTCCAAATTTCATTGATGCTCAGGGTGCGAGAACATGAGAAAAAATTTAATCTGTATTCGACAAATCCAATAACTTATAAATACACAGAAAAGGCACAAATCAGATCATTTAGTATATGCCTTCAGCAATGAGCTCTAGATCCTTTTTCCACCCTCTGGCAAATGAACCAGGCCTCCATTCTTCTAGATTCTGAAACGAATACCTATTAAGGCAGATGTTGCATTATAGTAAGTTCTTAATATATCATTTATCATCAGTACCTTGTTTCTCATTCAACTGAATTTCTCCAATTTTTCCATAATTCTACCTAATTCTAATCTCTGACAGATCTGCCTTCAGAACATCCAAATATTACAATAGAAATATGACAGGGTTAATCATGTTATGGAAACCATCTGATGTGTCCTAATTCTAATCTCTGACGGATCTGCCATCAGAACATCCAAATCTTACAATAGAAATATGACAGTGTTAATCATGGTATGGAAACCATCTTACAATAGAAATATGACAGTGTTAATCATGGTATGGAAACCATATGATGTGTAACAGTATCTAAGAAAGGTGACACATCAATGATATTTTAACTCTCATATCAATTTTCCTTAGTGAACTGAAAGCACCTAGCAACGAGCTCTAGATCCTTTTTCCACCCTCTGGCATATGAACTAGGCCTCCATTCTTCTAGATTCTGAAACGAGTACCTATTAAGGCAGATGTTGCATTATAGTAAGTTCTTAATATATCATTTATCATCAGTACCTTGTTTCTCATTCAACTGAATTTCTCCATTTTTTCCATAACTTTACCTAATTCTAATCTCTAACAGATCTGCCATCAGAACATCCAAATATTACAATAGAAATATGACAGTGTTAATCATGTTATCGAAACCATCTGATATACAACAGTATCTAAGAAAGGTGACACATCAATGATTTTTTAACTCTCATATCAATTTTCCTTAGGGAACTGAAAGCACCTAGTAACATACAGGTATAACACATCTAGTGAAAATCACTGGAGCACTACTACATGTCCACCAGAAGCTACCTGAAAAGAATGTAATTGCATCACATCCAGTTCACAAGGGTTGGGGTGTCTTTCAGGGTCAAGAAGGTCATTCTGCTGTCAGACGTTCACAGGAAACCAGGTTTACACCCTCCTCGGGTGACCTTTAGGGGGTCAAATGTCATTTTCTTCTCGCAATATACTGCAACTGGGAATATCTTGAAAGTTTTATATTTATTTTGGAATGATAAAATTTGCGGTGCATCAACTTATCGCATTAACAGCAATGGAACCCACTACATAATTATATGAAAAGTCTGCAATAGCTCAAAGTTCTTCATAGAACAGCATTTGAAAGCCACAAAACGAGCAGGTTAAATTCCATAAACATATCTCCAAACAAGGAAAGCAAAACCTGCAATATAGCATCCATATAATAAAGAACTAAAACCAAAGCCAATGTTTTAGTTTCTAACTAAATATGCACCAACCCAAGATCCAGGTTTAGAAAGATCTGGAGAATCCAACTGCATGTTACAAGTACAGAATGATTGGTTCCAAATGCACTCAGCACCACAAAGACCTTACAAAGTCACAGATATGGTTGAACACTGGCCACGCCTGGGATCGGCAGACTAGCCTGGTTTTAGAAATATCTGCAACTACATTTCCCAATTTTCAATTCTCATAATTACTCTAATTAGATTTCTTCCTTTGATGTTTAAACTATGGTAAGCCAGCATAAAAAGAATCCTAACATTACTGAACTTGAATACATGGGGGAAACTTTCCTTAAGTTGGAATTTCCATGATTTTATGTATGCAAGAATCCTGCATCCCCAAAATCCAAAAATGGTGATTTCTTCGCCAGAGCAAAATTCAAGCTTACCTAGATTAATAATGTAATATACCAAATAAATATACAACAATCATGATGAAGATATATTGGCACATAACTAATGTTAAAATCCTGTTAAAATTTATCCTATATCTAAAATCTTCAGCGGTAGCCACAACCATTAGCACATGCATTATAACCAAGGTATGCTGAACCGGCCCGTACCGGCCGGTTCAGCACGTACCGTACCGGTACCAGAGCCAACCGGTACGGTTCAGCTATGGAAAACGGTTCCAGCCCCTATTCCCGGTGCGCACTGATGCGAACCAGACCGGTTCACACCAGTATGCGCGGGGCAGCGCGCCCGCACGCATGGGGAAGAAGAAGATGGAGAAAGAGTAAGAAAGAAGAGGAAGAAGATGAAGAAGAAGAGAAAGAGGAGAAGAAGAAGAAGACTTACCGATACCGGGCCTCGTCGGGGTGATCCTCGACGGGGTGCTCGCCCTTCCTTGCTCGCAAGAGAAGGGGGAAAGAGAGGAGAAGAGAGGAGAGAGGAGAAGAAAGGACAAGGAAGGAGAAGAATCGGGAAGAAGAAGAGAAAGAAAAAAAAAAGAAGAAACGAAAAAGAAAAAGACATGGTCGCGAGCATTCCGCATCCCGTGTGCGCGGCCTCGCCTGTGGAAACGCAGGAAACATGGGAAAACGCAGAGAAAACGCGGAAAAATGCGGAGAAATGCGGGCAGCGCATGCGGCGGACCGGATCGGTACCGATTCGATACGGCCCAAACCGGTACCGCCTTGGTCCATGTCACCACCGGTACGCCGATCGGTACCAATTCGGCGTACCTTGATTATAAGTACTCTTTTTAAATAAATCTTGGAAAGCTTTGGCCTGAACATCACTTCTTCATACTCGAGAGTTAAAATTGGACTATTTGCAACCTTGGTTAGCTTCATAATGGAATGTTAAACTCTTTATGATAAGAACGTCATTATTTTTTTATTAGAGATGCTATGCATGATGTTTATAACACCAAACGAGACAGTTAGAATCTAAAATTTTAATACATGACTTACCATCCCGATTCCTTAGAAATAGGTAGAAGGAATCACAACATGTTCCTCAAAATATAAAATACAACTTTTCTAAACTTGCAGGTATTGAAAGCATTAAGAGGACCTATCCAATAAACAAAGCATGGTCCTTTCATTAAAAGGCCAAAAGCAAGTGATGCAGGACTGAGGATGGACTACAATGTACAAAAGGGCTGAAGGGTTTGGAAAAATATCTCCTGTATGATAAAAATTACCTTATCATCCTGCTAACAAAAACAAGGTAGATAAATGTTTTTTTGTGATTATAAAATTAAAAAAAGTACCAAAACTTTCTGTTTAGGTTCTTAGATGAGGTAAAGGTCTGGAAAAAGTTTTCGACGAGCTTGTCAATTGTTTGGTGGTCCATAGTACTCCTATAACAAAAATTCATTTAGCAGATTTCATAGTGAGATTTAGTAGAGGAAAACCAGGGATAATATTAGCAGAGATAAAGATAAATCTAAAAGAGGGGAACGAGATAGGAAACAAGAGGGCTGAACATGGCCAAAATCTTTTTCAAACAAAATATTCCAAATGAAACTCTGAAACACTCTTTATAGATACCAAAACTATTATACTTGCTCCTCAAGAAATTACTCATCTATTATGACTAGAGTTTCAATATAGTTCGACACTAAAAAGGACTCCTTAAACTCGAAAGTGGATCTCCAGAACATATCAACTAATGTCACACAAATTAAGATCCTAAAAGATTAGGATATAAATCATATCTCATCAATCACTTATTTACCCAGTTTGGACTTATAAAGGGAACAAAAGATGAAGACTTGGGCACCAGTCACCATATAATTTTATACAGTACATAATTTTATACTGATATTGTACCATGCAGTAAATAATTTTAGGGAAAAAAAAAAGAAAAACATTTGCTAAAAAGTCTTCACTCAATTCAATAAAAAAGAAGGGCTACAGACTAAACTAAATAAAAACCTTTAGGCTAATCACATCTAGTCATAGCTATAGCTTGGATATGAGCCTAAAGAACATGTATGCATCCACAAGTCCAAGCTGATTTGCACACAGCTATCGGGCCAAAGCCTGCATACTAAATTGCACTGGTCGTACGGGTCATTCGATGAACCAAGCCCATACATATCTAGGGTCTTCAAATGCAATATCTTGGCAAAGGACCTCCCACTGGACAATCAAAAACTACTACCAAACCATCAATGTACAACTGGAGCATTGAGTACTCTGTTCCATGAAACTAATATCTAACAATAAATTGGTGAAGTTGTAATCCACTTGCATCATATCATGGGACATGATACAAAAAATACTAAACTCTTGTTCAAGATTCGCAATCTTGGTCCCAAACTATATATTAGTACCATGCTGATAAAATATCGTCAACTCAGCGTATGGAGACTCAGTACACCCCCTGTACAGACTATCAATTCAATATCGGTACGATATGTTACGCCCTGTATAGGGTAGTATGCACTAGTACAACGAACTTTCCATCTTAATTTGCTTCATATCACTTCCAGATATTCTGTCTTTAACATAAAGTTTGTGTTATCATCCGAAACACTCCAAAATAGATAGACATACATAATAACTACAGAAAAATTAGTATAGCCATTTGAGAAAGAACTACTGACATAAACAACACCAAATATTGTTCTTTGGTTTTTCATCAGCAAATTAAAATCTCAAAATTATTTAAAAATTTAAACTTTTCAAGTTTTATTTGGCAGATTCTTGGATCAAAGCCATAAGAGAATACCTACACTAACCGAACAACAAATTGGTAAAGGGAACAACTGTCGAAAAAAATCTAGTAAAAATCATGAAACAGCAAATAGTAATAGATAAAAGCAGCATAGAGAGAAGACAAGAAACGCAAATTTATGCATGTTATGATACAAAAGGTAAGAATTTTGATTTCTTTGAATCCTTTTTTTTCTTTGCCATACTTATAAAATTTCAGCAGTAGGAAATTTTCCTCGTTGCAAACACAGCTATCCACTTTCAAGGGCAAAAAAGTTACATATGTTGATGGTGATAGTTCAGCATTAATGCAGAAAGCCAGAGATACTAACCATCACAAACTCAACAAATGCAATGCGAGTGGAATGATGATGATCTCCAAGCAATCTCAAGCGATAGACCTGTACCATACAAGATGTCACAACCTATGATAATAATAGCAATAACAATAACAATAACAACAACAACAACAATAATAGACCAAAATTTGCCCATAGAGACAGCAAACCTCTCCACATATAGTCTCAAAGAAGAGTTTAACTTCTGCCTGTGACACCTGCATAAAGTAAACAGGATTGATAGGAAAAATGGCTCTGAAGATGCATTAAAGATGTAATAAAAAAATTGAAAGAATGATTAGACAAACTTATAGTCTACCTTCTTGTCAATATTTGTACAATAAACAGTCCTTGCACACATCTCACGTTCATCATCAGACTAAAGGCCACAGCAATGGTTATATAGTTAACCACTAGTTAGTAAGATATCAAGGCAAGGAATAGATTTGATACATAAAAAGTATGGTATCTATATCTATAGAGTAGCATAAATATTTCAAATCTCTTACCCTTGGCAAAAATGTTGGGTTGACAGGGGCAATCGCAGTCTTGGAAGGAAGCACCCTTACTGGGTAAAATCCAAGCACAGTTCCCGACAGATTTAAAGCAGCCCTTGCACCTTCTAAAGTTGCATCAGCCCATGACATCAATCAATGATATTTAAAGTTTTTAATATGAGAAGCTAAGCGTGCAAATACATGTAAATATTGGTAATTACCCTCATCAGTGAACTCTATGAAAGCAAAACGAAGAACAGAGTTTGGATCCCCGCACATACGGCAGTCAACAACCTTTGGCAGTAAGGAAAAGATAAATTTTATATGCATTAAATTCCAACAAATTCAGAGGAGATGAAAAAAATTTACCTGTCCACACTTAATGAAGAGTGCTGCAAGCTGTTCTTCAGTAACCTAAATCCCAAAAGAGTTATATATCAAACTTTTCCCCTCATTAAAATGAAGGACAAAAGCAACGAGGTAAACAGAACTCTTTTTGTATTTAACAAAAAACAACCTAACAGTAACATAAACAGAAAATAAACTTCCTGGCCTCAATGTAGAAATCCTGTAAATCAAGGAATACTAATTTTCTGATGCCTGTTTTACAAGTGATGCAAAGGTTTCATAAACCATAACCTATCGAAACAAAGTGTAAAAAACAATCAGCTGCACAGATAATAGTTACTGATGATGTTTCCCATAGTAAATCACTCCCATGTTCTTTTCTCAAAACAGCCAAGTGCTGGTTTCTTCATACCCTTTGACACAATGCTGAGTAAGGACATATTAGGCCTACCCACACTCTGCATTGTGGATTACAATAAAGAAAGAGCTAGTTCAAAACAATTTTACTTTGAAAAAAAATGGGGGCATAGGAATCATCAGATAGGCCTTGGGAATTGCCTTAGATCCCTACAATGCGGGCCTCTTGATTAATGGGTGTAGATAAAGTGTGGTTAGAGAGAAATGCAAGAATGAGTATTTGCATTGAAATTCATAAACGGAATAGGACAACAGGGAGCTTCAACATATTATGGCAAAAGAATGTCAGCTAGGAAGCCAGGATGCTTCCAATCACATGCACGTCCGTACAGATACCTATCAGATACAAATAAGTGGCTACTTCTTGGATACATGTATGATACTTGTATTAAATATCCAATTTTTCAAAATTTAGAACAAAAAACTCTGGTTATTTTCCGGATACACTAGAAATACTTCTCCAGCACCTCCAAATATGATGGGGAGGTTCTATTCTTTCTTTTTTCTCATCCTAAACTTTTAATGGTGAATAGTCAGCTGTAGTCTATGATATTAATATAAAATACAAGATATGGATTGGGATCTAAAGATTTGAATAACTAAATATGCTATTATGAAAAAATGGACTTACTTATTTTGATAGCCTGCCATGCTTTATTCTTTTTAAATATATAAACATGTATAAATGTGTGTACGTGTCAATACACGTATAAAATATATATAAACATATTGACGTATCCTAGTCATCTCATCATATCCTACCTTTTCAAGATTCGTTGTATCCACATATCCGTATCGTGTCGTATCCGTATTCTACACGTCCATGCATCATAGATAATCACAAGGGTGGGCAAGAAAATGATTTAGATTAAAGTATTGACTTGTACCATTGAAGCCATGAGATGTAAAGAAAGAAATTTTCATAGACGGTCTAAACAACACTCATAGGCTTCTTATCATCTTCTTGCAAGAAAGCTACAGATTGTGTGAATTTAATCGAACATGCTTAAATTTAGTGAATTTAAAAGCATGGATGGTATTTTAGTGTCATAGGATATATCTAGATACAGATGGATATAGCTAATGACCCTAAAGCATGTCAAGTCCTTGACGTCTAGGACCTAATGTAGAATCCCTAGTGTTCAGGAGTGACAGTGATTTCAATGTGCCTCAGTTTTCCTCTAATAAGAAAGTAGTGAGTAATAAATCGGAGTAAAAAATCAAGATGATCCGAGGATATATTAATTAATAATGTTTTAAACACTATTTCACATGACATCTTTCTCAATTCGGAGTAGAGTCTACACAATCTACATCATTCATACATAAAAGCCATCAGATTCTCAACAGGATAATAGTACTTGGGAACTATTAAGTTATTCATTTTCTAATGATCAGCAAACATCTCACATGAAGTGTATAAAGAAGTGAAACATGCATATTTCTAGTTATGTGCTTTTGGACAAGATCGATCTTCTGCAAACATCTATGCCAATATGTGGTGGAGAATAAAGTTTCTGAGAAAATGAGTTGGTTAGCCAAGCTAGTAAAATGATCAGAAAAGCTTATTGGAGAGGAGATATGGAGAAAAAGGCTTGACTTGGTTGGCTAGAAAAAGGAGGGGAAGAAAACATAGTCCCATACTAGCATTTAGTGGTAAATAGTTGAAGGCAGGAATATTGGGTGGAGCATCATATAGCCCCTAAAAAAAGCATGGATCCGAATATAGGATAAGGATATGACACAATATGCACAATACAACAGATTTTGAGAAAAATAGGATATGATGTAGCTAGGATACATCAAGGAATATTATATATATATATATATATATATATATATATATATATATATATATATATGTATGTATGTATGTATGTATGTATGTATAAATATATACACTCTACATATGCACGTAGTTTTTTAAAAAAAAATCTATAAAGCATAGTCAGCTATGAACTAACATAGTTCATACTTTATACAATAACAACTTTTACAAGCTTATCAACTACACATCATTCAAATCCATAGGCCCCAACTCTTGACCAGATTGCAACGAAGCTTTTACAAGAAAAAAGCTCAAGATTACCTCAAAGCTACCAAAAAACAGGTCAAGCCAAAAAGGAAGTTGGTAAAGAAGGATATGTTTTAAATGCTTAACCTTATATTAGAGTAAAGCGGGAATATAAATAGGACTCAAATGCTAATGTTTTTTTTGAAATAGACCCACGTAAGCCCACCCAACCTCGCCTAGCTCAGCCCAATTTTTGCTGGGCTTGGTCTACAATTTTCAATCTGAGGGGCTGGATCAGGCCTAAAAATTTAAGCCCAAACTGAAATAAGGTCCAACTCAAATTTGATATCCATTGTTTTCAAATTTTGTAAAACATATATTATTATATCATCTATTTTATCATGAAATGTTAAAAAAAGGGAAAGAGGGGAATCGGAAAAGTCCTATCTGCAATCACCCTAACCCTACCTCTTCTTCTCCCTCAGATCTCCTCCCATGTTTGCCAACAATGCTGCACCCACCAACTACACCCCAATCGCCACCTCCTCATCCTTTCTCTCCCTCCCCCTCACTCGGACGGCTGCCACCACCGCATCCTCTCCCTTGCCTCACCCCCACCACCACCAAGCCAGCCACCATTGCTGCCTCCTTTCTCTTGCACCACGACCTTAGCCAGCCATCTACTCTTCCTCTTTCTCTTTCTACCTCCCCCTAACCAACCATTTGCTCCCAATGCCTCCTTTCTCTCCCCACACCACCACCACCACCAAACCGGCCACCCTCGCTGCCTTCTCTCTCTTAGCACCTCACCCCTAACTGGCTGCCTCCTCTTCCTCCTCTCTACCTCATCCAAGTCGCTCATTTGCCACAAAAGCCTCCTCTCCCTCTCTATCTCCTCCCCAACCAGTTCTACTTCCAACTCCTCTCCATGGTTCAACAAACCTGCACGCCCCCTATGCATCTGGCCGATCCATGCAGTACCAACATATGTTTCAGTGTTCTTAGTAATGACAATTGTTTCTTCATCAAACAAGGGAAAATAGACCAAAAAACCCTCTTTTTATGTGCTTGTTGAAGATTTGTAGAATAGGATGCCAAATAAATTGGTGTGATGGAATTCTGAAAATTCATATTTAGTGGTTTTGATGGTTAACATGTGCAAAACATTACTAACCTCCATAAACAAGCTTGTAGCTCACAACTTGACATGCTCACATTACATTAAATTTTTTTTATAATAAAGAGTTAATATTATTACAACTGCAATGGGAGGCATAGCGTAGCAAATAAGGTGCTAAATTGAACTATATCGAGGTTCTAAGGCACAATTGGAAGATGAATAACTAGAATTGTTGTTTTGTTACATCTAGGAAGCATAATTGAGACTCGATATGGAAAAGGGAGATTAGATATTCATCCAAAAATTCTGAAGGAATGAAGGATGTTAGACAAGAATCGCCAAACCAGTACTGGGTGGCATACCAGTCAGCTACCGGACCAGTTCGATACCGGTTCGGACTGGTACCGAACCGCACAACAAGCCAAACCGAACTCTAGCAAATCAAACCGAACTCGGTGCCGATTCGCATCGAGTCCTGGCCAAACCGGTCCTATTCAGTCCGGTTTGGCCTTGTACCGGCTGGTTCCATTTCTGTGGCCGTACCGACCCAATCAGAGATCGAACCGGTTCAGTACGGGCTGAACCGACTGGTACGGGCCAGTTCAGCATTTCTTAATGTGAGATCTTTTGTTGCTTCACTTAGGTAGTGGTTTGTATGGATTGCTGAGTGTAGGGAATTGAGGTTAAAAAAGATATGATAGGATCTTGTAATGGGGTTCATAGTGATGGGTTAGGACAGCTGTAAGGATCTACCATAAGATATGATAGGATCTTGTGTTGACAAGGAGATTATAGAGCATTTCTATTGATCCTTTTACATTATTTCAGATATTTAGGCCCACACCCAAGAACTTCTTTCAGATATGGACTCTTCTTATCCTCCCAGCCATGTTCTTTACTAGATCAATAACTAATACCAATATCACTGCATAAGGCAATGACAAACTCTACGACCTAACTCTTGAAATAGATGTCCTTCAGTTTCATTTACTTGGAAAAGATAGATGATGAAACTCTTCAGTTGCATTCATGTGCCACATTTCTAAATGGTTACATGACATGGTCAAGGTGAGGTGAGTGGTCATTAAGAACTCCAACTTCAAACTTATCTGTAATAGTCAGTTCAATAAACTAGTTTTTATAGGTGAAAAATTGCATGATCTCTAAAGTAAATACTTGATAATTTTGAAAGAAAGGACTGGTTTTTTGTATATACAGCAAAAAGCTCCCTGCTTGGTTCTGCTATCAGAACAAGAACGATACCATTGGGCAAATATCTGCTGGTTGACAGTTAGTGGCACTTGACCGGTAATTTGGATAGAATGTGAAGACAAATCTACATTGACATGTTTATCTTCATCAGAATTGCTGTCAAACTATGATAGGTTGAGGCTAATTTTATGTTTGTGGCTCTGAAAGATCTCAATTGGGTTGTCATTGTTGTTTATCTTAGATTACTTGCTGTCATACCATGATAAATTGAGGCTAGTTTTGTGTTTGTGGTCCTGACGGATCTCAATTGGGTTCTTAAGATTATTGACTGTTGTTGCAATGCCTTTTTTTGAATAATATTGTTTTTTGATTCTATACCAAGTCTATTCTGGCTGTCATTAGCTGCTAAACAGTGGTTCAAAATCTGATACTTTTCCTATCCTTATCCCTTCTAACATACAGTTTTTCAACAATTTTTGGCTTTATGCTCCATCCCGCTATTGATGATTGCACTTTTGCTAAAACATTTGTTTAAACATTCCCCTAGTGCTCTTGTCAGTTTGCAAACAATAATAGGTTTTCTTATGTTTTTTCTGACATCAACTCATTGGAAATTAGCATCAAGCACATGTGAACCACATGTGAGTGGCTCAAATTTTTGTTGATCCATGAGATAAAGGACTTTGATGATGGAGTTTGATCTCTCATGGAGTGTTTTTCCATGCAAGTCCCCAAGGGTTACAATGAAACCCCATGATGATTATCTCTCTTATGAGTATCAATAAATAAATTTCCCACCAATTATTGACTCTCAACACTAAAACATTTTCAACGCATGCTTTCAAGGGATATAGATCTAAGGTTAGGATGTGGTTATTAGTTTCCTTCATCCTACTTGGGGTTACATTGGCTACTCATTTTTCCTAATACTCTTTGTAGTTATCCTTGGAATTTTGCGGCATTGTTTTGATTTGTTCTTGTTTTCATACTACTATGTTCTAAGATGAAATGGTACCTTTAATGAAATTTTTAAAAAATGTATCTTACGTAAAATTTGGATTTAACATTGTGTAAATCTCAAATGAAATTCCAACATGAAATGGCTTTATTTTGCTGAAAATTAAGAAGGGATTGAAGAAGAGAAAGATGAAGATGATTGAGAAGAAAATGGAGAAGAAAAGCTAATGCATTAGACATGAGAAAAGACTAATAGACTTAGTATTCACTAAAAACAAAAAGGAAAATAGTTTTCCTGCTTCAAAGGCTAGCTCAGTATCTGATCCATACAAAGGAGACACCAGAGAATTCCAAGTCCATTTTCTAATCCTAAAAGTGCTCCGACTTGATTTACAATGTACCACAAAATTCCTCAATATAATTCTAACAAAACTAACCTACAATAAGTATTTTCAGCCATGTTCCCTCAAATAGATAGTCTATTGTGAATTGATCAAGATCAGATTTCTCCGGTTCTCCAACTAAAGCAGAGATTTGTTTCTACTGGTTTTGAAATACAAGCAATAGCTGAAACTTGAATGTCCTGAACAGTACCAAACTTATGCACACACATTGTCATTCTGCAAAGAAACTCTCGCTTAATTTTGCCTAAATTATAATTATGACTCTTTTTAGCCTCTGTCCAGAAATTCACATTTTTATATAGTCAAATTTTCAGCTTTGCTTGTCTAAGATGGATCGCCAATATAATCACAATTTATAAAGGTTTATCCATTTTCCCATGTTGCAAAGGGATTTTCTTCTTCTGCTTCTAGATACCATCATTAGGAATGTGCATAAATCGAGTCAGGTCAGTTTGAAGATAAAGCCCAAACTGAACCGATCTAAATTTATTTCCTAAAACCGAAATCGAAACTAACTATCTACAAAAACCGCTTAAAACCAACCCGAGAAATTCGGTTTTGTTCGGATCAGTTTATCGGGTTGACGTTCAATGGGTTGGGGAATATGGGCTAGACTAGGTCTAAAAAAAATTCCATATTATATAAGGTTGATGGTCAATGGACTGGGCTAAATGGGCTAGTCTAAGTCTAAACATAAAAATTTTATTTTATATATAAGAAAATATAAAAAAATAAAAAATTCAAGTATCTATATATATATAGGCACACACATATAGGTCGGGTCCGATCGATTTGAGTATATATATATACACACACACACATAAGAGTCGGGTTGGGTCGTTTGAATTGGTCTTCTAAAAACTCAAACTGCAACCAAACTGATATAAACACAAAACAAAATTTAAGAAAAACCGATATAAACCAAACCAAAGAGACCGGTTCGGGTCAGATTCGCAGTTTGGCCAGTTTTCGGCAAACCCCTAATCATCATTTGTTCTTGACACAAAAAGACAGAAGCAATGTTGTTAACTATTTCTTTAGAAGGTACTTCACCACTATAAAGTCTGCAACTTTTCATTTTAGATTTCTAAAATGTTTGTCCTGCACAAATCATTTTTATTCTCTTTGCTTGCTCTTTTTATCCCCTTACTGATTTAATTTCAAACCAGTATCCCCTTGTCCCCATGTCCCCTTGTCCCAAGTTCAATACTAAAACCAAACTCACACGTTGCATTGTTGAACAACGGTGCGAAATATTTAAAAATATTTAACTAGTCAAACATTTAGAGTGGAGGCTAATAAACAGAAGACTGGCCGAAAAATCAGATTCCATGCAGCATATAAAGCCAATTATCAATAAAGTCCAATTACTTTTGGTAATTTGATGATCAATGAACTAAGAGCCATGATGAGTGAAGGTCAATAATTGAAGTTAACTCTACATAGTGATGAGGAAATGCACGACAAGAGGACTGCATACAAAAACTCTTCATGGAGCATTATGTGCAGAGAAACTAAACTAGGTGAAATAAAAGACCAGTATGTGGTGCATCATCACAATTAGAAAGGTTTTACACAAACACATATAAATATATGTATATGTATATATGTGTGTGTATATGTATGTATATATATGTGCCTATAAGTATGTATGTATGTACCCATGGCCATGGTGTACTATTTGGCTGACCAAATTCATGGATGTTGCACTTAGCATTTATCATAGAAACTTAGCCATGATATGCAAAGGGCAATGGCATGAGATAATTGCGATCTGAAGGTGGTTGAAGTGATAAAGCACTTATCACTAGGAATGGAAAACGGGGAAGTAATAGCATTAACTGTCTCTTGGAATAAATGACAGTAAATTTTGAATAGAAATATAAAAAATTGGAACCCTTCCCAACTTATAGAATATAGATAAGCCTCTCCTTTTGGTAGTCAATGGATCATAATTCATAAAAATTGAAAGTCATACAGAAATAATGGTAAAAATTATGATGGTCTTGTTGATTCATCTTGCATGGACAAAAAAATGTTATCACATCAAAATGTGAAGTGTGAATAGAGTACCAAAGAAGACCAAAAATAACATACAATTTTAACAAGCTGGCGATGGTATTTTTAACAAGAAGTATGCACCCTTAAATTGCAAACTTGCAATGTTTAAGTAGATCATGCTTCACAATGAAGGTTCTCCGATAAATGCAGACAACTATTGTGAGAAGACACTAGTGGAACATATAGTGGTGAAGTATGTATACTGACAAAGTAGAGCTCTAAGTGTTAGAGGGTGTCAACTTCCTTCTCTAAGCTCTCACAATATGCTACACACGAGGCAAAATTCGAGAAAGCCACAAGAATAAGATATGTAAAGCCAGTTCGCCAGATGCAACTTTATTAAGCCGATTTTAGGATCCTTAATCATATTTTTTGATTCAAGACAAATCTAATAGGATTGTTAATGACTTTTTTTTAACCTTCTAGAGTGGATCATGCAATCTTAAATAAATCAATACAAAGAGAAAAACAGTTGGATATTCAACAAATAAGAGTACTAACTCGATGACCACAGAACAAACGGTCAAGGATCTGGTATTTCTTTTTTTCAGTATATTGTCTAAATTTAAAGCATGCTCCCCCTCTTTCTTTTTCTCAAAAATATATCATTTCATTCTAAAAATCCAAATAATGAAAATGCAGAAACACAGGATTCACAATTTTTGGCATGCTTGTTTGAAAATTTTACTTTGCCATAAATGTTCAAGAGCATGACAAACATGTTTATCAAGCAAGTCCCCACCATGCATATGTTTTCTACAATAGGCACAGATGACTAATAATTACTATATCAGCTGTCTGCACTATTAGGCAACATTAAATCTTACCATAGCTAACATGGATTTTACAAATTTGTGTTTAGAGCTATAGTAGCAAAAACTTAGAATCATACTTTACCCAAAAAAAAGAACAAAAATAGCATCATTAAGTATCAATATTGAATAACTTCATAATCCATTTTTATATAATGCATACACTCTGAAAATTTAGTTAATTCAACTCTACATATATTCTGGAATTTATTTACACTTTATTTAGTAAATCTTACATTTAGCCCAAATTATTTCATTTTTTGCATAACATGTGAAGCATTTCATTTTATATGATCTTTTGTTCAGTTCAGATCTGCAGTTGTTAAAAAAGGAATAGATGGATGAATCAACTGAGTCTAGAATTCACGATACAAATCATTACTTGAAAATTGAACATTGATCCAATACTTTCCAAGAAACTTCTAGTCATGGAGTTCAAAGATTCCATCAAAGTTGAAAAAAACACTTTCATAACAGATTTTAGGTGATCCAAGTCATCTCCTTTTTCAAATGGTTAGCACTTATAAGCTTCTCTATCTTTGTTCTTTCAAACTACATGCTATATATACAAGAAAGTTGTGGCATAACACAATTTCCATAAGCATACATTACAACAACACTCCACTCAACCAACCCAATCCCCTCATCGTCATCATCATCAACAACAACATAATAACAACCACAATTATTATCTAGCTTACAAGTGCTAAGACTAATGAAACCCAAACTACCAGAATATTTGATCTTGTGTCTCAACATTCTTAAATATCCACTCTGCCACTATTATGTACATGCAATCCTAGTACTTTTAATGCTGATCCATAATGGGACATTTTTTCCTAACAATTGCTTATTTCAGTCAACACATAGACATCGGCCATCATTCCATGCTCTAGAAGCACTTTACAGCTACTGTAATCCAATAATAGCTTCCATGACCTCTCCATCATCATATTCTGCTGAAGCCTAACCTACACAATTTTCATAACTATACTTCTGCCAAAATGCCACCCATTGATTGAAATATTCTCTAAACTGATAATGGCTCTATAGCATTTCAAGCACTTACAAACTACAGCAAACTCCAATAAAAAGATGAGGGGGAAAGCAAAAAGCCAAAAAACTTTAGGATCTTCATTCGATGAGGACAAGTGTCAGCAGGCATGACTCACAGCTAACTCCTAATAAAACCTAGTTAAGTGAAACACAATCCAGAAAACAAATAAGCCATGTAAGAGAAGAACTAAAAACTCTGGCCAAAGAGTCTTTACCTGATGATCAATGTGAGCAACATAAACCGTTCTCCTTATCACCTCCTCTCGCTGTGCCAAACTCGTCCGGCTGTTCATTCGACGCTTTCCCTGGCCATATCCGTTCTTCTTCTTCTTTCAATAAATAAACCATTGTAAGAGAAGAAAAATAGAAATCATAACGTTGGCTATATTAGGGAGAAAATAGACGAAATTAGGGTAGCTATTGGGGTCAAAACACTTACCCGCCTTCCACCACCGCCATTCGCCCCAGCATTTTGCGTCTCAAATCCATTAGAATAAAACCCAGCGACATCGCCGGTGGCGGCGGCGTATCCATGGTTGGCGAGGGACGTCGGCACAAACTCCTCCGCCATCGGGTTCAGCTTCGAGAGCAGCTCTTCCAAATCCCTCATCTCGCGCTTGAACCCTTCGCCACCGCCGGCGACCGCCGCCGCCGCCTCGTCGCCGCTCCTCCCGACGATGACGCCGTTGGCCCGCTGCGGCACCATCCCCGTCCCGCTCCTCGCCAGGCCCTTCACCAAGCCACCGTCGCCGGCGCCGGCCGCGCGGTGCTGCGGTTGGAACTGCTGAACCCTCATATAGAAGGCGGCGGCGGGGTCGTGGTGGGGACGGAGGACGGGGAGGCCGCCGGCGGGCTCCACCATCCGGACCACCGGCTGGCGGGCGTCCAGATCCTTGGGGCCGTGCGAGTCCGGCGCTGCACCGGCGTCGAAATCCCGGCTTGAGGACCTCGCATTCGCCTCGAGATCGACGCCGCCCGTGTTCTCAACAACGGCCATGATGTCTTGGTTTCTTTCTTCTCCGTTTTTTCCTTCCTCTTCGCAGTCGCTATTTAGAGAGCGCGGACGGAGATCAGGAGGGAGAAGAGGGGTAGGCGCACCGGTGGGATCCCCGCACCGCCAAGACGGGGAGAAACCATTTGAGGGATGGGGATCATCGAGATGAGGTCATCGGATCGTCCGTTCCCCTCCTCCTCGCCTTTCCATATTTTCCTTTTAATTTTTTTCCTTTTCTGTAATCCTATGGGCTTACGAAGGACAGGTCTAAACCTCTCTAATTTCTTTTTCAATTTTCGTTTCAAACTCAAAAGAAAAAAAAGGCCTGCCAGACGCCCGGAGGAAACATCGCATATATGGAGGCATGTGCATGCATGACCATTGGCATACGTGGAGCTCGCGGAGTGGCCTTGGCGTACGCGATGGGGCAGGTGCCTCGTCGAGATACCACGTCCGTATTTTTTTGTTTTTCTCAGAAACCGTCGGCAGAAGAAATTATAACTCTACGCCTCTTGCACCATGTCATAGTGCAACATGCAAATCGTTTGCAGAATTATTGGATCGAGTTTTCAGAAATAATTTTTTTATAAAAAACTATTTATTATTTAATAATTATATTTTTAAAATACAATGAAACTTTGATATATTTTTGTATAATAAAATACATTGCATAGCATTATATAATAGAGCATAATAAAATATAATATATTAATACATAAATATATGATATAGTATAATATTATTATGATGTAATATAAATTTATTCTAATATAGTTTATATAATATTGTATACTATAATATAATAATATAATGTAATTCGATATTATATAGTATAATATTATATTATAGTATAATACAATATTTTTGATATAAAATATTATAGTTATTATTATTATTATTATATATTGATATTTATTAATATAATATTTTTGAAAACTAATTTTTGGAAAAAAATATAGAGCCATACAATCATACTTGCAAAAGTAAGATTTTATGGTTCTTTTTTTTCCAATGCTTTTCTTGTTCAAAACGATGGATAAATAAATGAAGAAAAGAAATAATACCTTGATCACATGGCAAGGGAGAAAGCCAAGACCGATTAAGGTTCCTTGTTTATTAGGCTTTCTGCAGATTTTTTTTCTTCGTACATTATAATATAAATGATACTTCCTGTAATTATATAATTCTGTCATAGGTATTGTTGCTGGAAATTGGACCCGGGGGCGACCGTCGGCTGAGGGGGGAGGAGCTCCTGCTGGTGGAACGGTGGGTGGCGGTACGTCGGCTGGTGGCGTCCTCCTAGAAACCTGCAAGAAGCCGGTGGCCGGGGTTCCCGGCGCCGGCCCTCCGACGCTTAAGTCAGAAGGGGAGCAGTATATGAGTGGAGATAGCAGTAGGTGGGAGAGAGGAGAATGTTTCTCTTCTCATTTTCTGTTGTTCTTGTCGTCCCTCCCCCCGGGTTCCCTTTTATAGAAGGATATTATATTACCTGGAAGGTGACAGGGCAGATTGTCCTCTTCGTGATAATTGAGCACGATCATGTTCATTAATGGCGTTGTGGAGGATGAGACCGGATCAGACCGGAGTCAGCGAATTGTCGTGGTTGATCGGACCTGGTGGAGTGGTTCAACCGCCCGCTGTGGAGGGTCCGGAGTCCGTAGATAACAAGCGCATTAATTGTTGAGTGAACCGGTGATCAGGAAAAGCCATACATTTTGATGGTCAAGTGATCCGGAGATCATCTTGAGCCGTGTTCATTAATGGTTGAGTGCACTGGAGGCCTGCAGAGGCCACGTGCATTAATGATCGGGTGTGCCGGAGGCCTGCGAAGGCCATATGCCTTAATGGCTTGACGACGGTAGCAGAGTATGGTGGAGTTGGATATCTAGTTGTCAGGTTCTCTTTAAGGAATCAGGCCGGAGTCGAATATTTGGACAAGGCATTTTGGGGCTCGGCACCCGGCAGGCATTTTGGGGCTCGGCACCTGGCCGGGTGCCGAGCCAAGCCAGTTGCCCAGTGGGGCGCCTTCAACTCGAGGTCGGCGCATTCTGGTCGGCGCTCCCTGGTCGGGCGCCTTCTGGTCGGCGCTCCCTGGTCGGGTGCCTTCTGGTCGGCGCGACTTGATCGGGCGCCTTCTGGTCGGCGCTCCCTAGTCGGGCGCCTTCTGGTCGGCGCTTCCTGGTCGGGCGCCTTCTGGTCGGCGCGACTTGGTCGGGCACCTTCTGGTCGGTGCGACTTGGGTTTTCCCCCAACACTACCCCCGACTTCCGAGCTCGAGCTGGCCACCAGCTCGGGCGCGGGAAGTAGTTTTAGTTGGGCTACCGCGAGTTAGGAAAATTTCGAATTATCGCGCGCTTCGAGGTGCCTTTAATGGGCGGCGTCTCTTCTTTCCCGAAATGTTTCATTATTAGGGTACCTTTTCATTTCTCGAAGCGTCCTCGCATCGTGGGCTCATGATGGGGCCGCACGATCCGACGAGGCGCTTCTGTGTTCGAAGCGTCAGCCTGAATTAAATGCAGCGCTCTGATTCTCGGGTCGACACACGTCATGATCTGAACGAGGAGCGGCGTTCTTTCTTGCTGATCTGGGCCGTTGGAGGGGTCTATATAAACCCCTATCTGGCCTCCAGCTACTTTCTTATTGTCTTCTTCTCCCTTC
This sequence comes from Phoenix dactylifera, assembly GCF_051530095.1. Classification (NCBI taxonomy): domain Eukaryota; kingdom Viridiplantae; phylum Streptophyta; class Magnoliopsida; order Arecales; family Arecaceae; genus Phoenix; species Phoenix dactylifera. Next base: position 22,032,243 of record NC_143199.1, on the reverse strand, counting down.
ACTTCTCAGTCCGAAACGGCCGTTCCGCCATTACCTCCGGCGAACTTCCTAAGGTGTTTCCATTTTCATTTGCTCGGAACTTTCTTCCCCCTTTCCTCTCTCTGTTCCCAATGGGTCTTGGTCCGGGTGAGTTCGGGTCTACCATGAGCGAGCTAGAAGTTGAGATGGTCGAGAAATGGTTTTTTCCTCTGCAAGGGTTCCGTTTGGAACCCGCTGGGTTGGGGGACCGGGTAACGGACCCCCGTGTAGGCCGGATCGGAGTGTACTCGGAAGCACTCTGGGCCGGCCTACGGGTTCCTCTTCATGGGTTTGTGAACGAGTTGCTCGGGGAGTACGAAATCGTCCCTGCGCAGCTCGCTCCGAACGCATGGAGGACAATCATCGGGTTCCTGTCCCTGTGTAGGGCGTACGGGATCCCGTCTTCCGTGAACGTCTTCCGGCGACTTTTTTCACTTAAGTCTAACCCGGGAGACGGAGAGTGGCTCTACATCGCCTTTCGGGCGGGTCGGCCACTCTTTCACGGCGCCCCGTCATCCATTCATGGTTGGAAGGAAAAGTTCTTTTTCTTGAGTTCCGAGCAACCATGGAGGTTCAACCCTACGTGGAGGCGGAGCCGGCTCAAGATTGCTAACCAACTTCCCAGGCTTTCCTCGCGTGAGCAGGGAATCCTTGACACCATCCGCAGCCTCAGGGATGGCATTCTCCTGAGTGGTCTCGTGAGTGAGGATATTTTGATCAATGTTGGTCTGAGCTCGGCGCGCCCTCCGGGTAAGGATAGTAACTAAGGAATTCTCCTTTGTCCCCCTCTCTTTTTTTTTGGCAATATTTGGCTAACTTCTTTTGTTCGTCTTTGCAGATATTGCAAAAATGGTGACCAAGAGCGACGTCCTATACGCCCATTTCCGAAAAAGGGCGGCCGAGCTCGCGGGAGAACCACCTGAGCCAAAAAAGAAGGCGAAGGTCTCGGCTGCTGTGGCCGCCGAGAAGGGCGCTCCTCATGGCGAGCACCCGAATCTGGTCGGGAGGAGGGCCCAAGTTCTAGGGGCGCGAGCTCTGGTGGAGCTACGGCGGCGCTCCCGTGCCCGGCGCCGATTTTGCAGGTTCCTGGTCGGCAGGAAGTCCCGAGCGCCGATCAGGGAGGGATGAGCTCTACGGCGGATTCTGCGCTTGCGCGCCCCGCCTCAATCTTACGGCAATCGGATCGGCCGCCTGTCCGACCTCAGTTTCCCAGTCTCGAGTCGAGGAGCAGCCAGGGAGCCGCGGAACCGCCTTTGCTGAGCCCAGCAGGGCCTAGTCTAGCGGGCCCGTCGGGTGATCAGGGTCACCAGAAGAGGGTGCCCTACGCTCCTGGCTAGGCGGTCTTCGAGGGCGATTCGGCTCTCGATAATCCCCAGACGGCGCGTGAAGTTCTTCGGGTCGCACTGCTCCCAGCCGACCAGGCCAAGATCCGGTCCATGAACTACGGCGCTTTCATGGACGCGACCCTTTGCTCTACCATCCGAGTAAGTTAACCTCCATATTTGTGCAAGTTTGTTTTGAATTAGATTTGTTTCTCATGTCCCTCTTTTACAGCATCTACACGAGACCGAAACGATGATGCACATCATCCAAGATTATCGGGAACGAGCCCGAAGGCATCAGCGAGGGCACGAGGAGGCCGAGGCGAGGCGTCTAGTGTCCGAGGCCGAGCGACAGGAGCTCCAAACGAGAGTGGAGGCGGCCGAGGACGAGATTCGGGCTCTGACCGCCGAGCTCGAAGAGGAGAAGGGCGCACATGCCCTGGCCAGATCCGAAGTGCGCACCGCAGAGGCGCGTCTGGCCGAGACCACATCGACGCTCGCTATCCGCGAGCAGGAGGTGAAAGAGGTTCACCTCAAGGCTCAAGAGCTCGAGGCCCGTTTGTCCGACGCGCAGTCCTTGCTCGTCGCCCGCGAACGGGAAATGAAGAATCTGGAATGGAAGGCCGGGTATCACGAAGCTCGGGAGCAGGCCCAAAACGCCGTTAAGCTCTTCCGTGAATCGGAAGAGTTTCACGATCTGTTGGAGGAGGAGGGCGTAAACGGGCTTATCCAGGGCTTCAAGGACTTCCGTAACCAGTTACGGCGACTTCTCCCCGACTTCGACCTTAATCTGCTTCAACCAGGAGCGGGGGTTGAAGAATCAGAAGCGGGTACTCCGGCGGTCGACGAGGCCGCCGAGGAGGGCCCAGCTGGGGCGCCCGAGGCTGCTCTCGAGGTCACTGAAGACGGCCACGCGGAGACTTTGGCCGCGGAGGAACCAGCCGTCCCCGAAGTCGCCGAAGACAATAGGGCCGAGCCTTAGGACTTCTTCATATCCTTTATCATTTTTGTAAATAGGGATGGCCTTCATATTGTTATAAGGCCTAGCCTAGACTTTGTACTTGGCCTTCGGGCTCTCTTAAATGAATATCCTTTTCTAACTTATATGATTGGTTTAAGTTCCGATTCTCAGTAAATCTGGATTTCTTCAATCGAATCCGCTTTAGGTTCTATGGACTTGGGCTCTGCGGCCTCAACTTCGTCCGCTACGTAGTTAGACCTAGGTTTAGGTTCGGCATATTTGCCGAGTCCCTGAGCTCAAGTCCTAAGTTTCCGTCGCTCGGACCTTCGACCAGCGATGTTGCGGTGCTTAGGTCCAAAAGAATATGCTTAGGCTCGTCAAGCCTTCTCGAGCTCGGCTCAGAATTCGACCGAGCCCTAGGACCAAAGGTCACTAATCCGACTCGAATTTTATCCGGACTCCACGAGCTCGGACCTCGAGTTGCCGAGGCGGATTGTCGGACCTCCGACTTAAAACAGGTCCGATGTCCCCAAGCTCGGGATAGGGTTTCGCCGGGCGGCCGGTATAAACTGGGCTAGAGTTCGCCGTTAAGCAGTGCATGCGGGGCGGGCGAGACCAGGCGACGATTGGCCCGGCTAAGTACCCTCGACGCTAGTCGGGGCTTTATTCAGACGCTTAATCAGGAATGGAGTAAATGAAATAATGTAAACATTGATTAAGAAGGTACCTTTTGTACCATCGGGGTCGAGCGTCTTACGCCGAGGTCGGCAGCTTTGCTCCTCGGCGAACTTTTGAGGACGCTCTTTTGCTCGGGGTCCGCTCCTTGGGGACGCCGACACATTAGGAGAAACCAGTCGCCATCATGGATGTTTATTGCCAATCACGAACGTTTTGCTGATTACGAACATTTATTTCCGGAAAGACCACGAGGGTACTCTATCATCCCGAAGTATCGGGGCATCCCGACCGTAGTCGGGGTATTTGATGGAGATTGGGGCGAGCTCGACAGATGGAGACCGAGCCGAGCTCGATGGTTGGTGGAGATTGAGCCGAGCTCAATAACTGATGGAGATCGAGCCGAGCTCAATAACTGATGGAGATCGAGCCGAGCTCAATGGTTGATGGAGATCGAGCCGAGCTCGATAACTGATGGAGATCGAGCCGAGCTCAATGGTCGATGGAGATCGAGCCGAGCTCGATAACTGATGGAGATCGAGCCGAGCTCGATGATCGGTGGAGATCGAGCCGAGCTCGATAACTGATGGAGATCGAGCCGAGCTCGATGATCGATGGAGATCGAGCCGAGCTCGATGGTCGATGGAGATCGAGCCGAGCTCGATAACTGATGGAGATCGAGCCGAGCTCGATAGATGGAGGTTGAGCCGAGCTCGATAACTGATGGAGATCGAGCCGAGCTCAATAACTGATGGAGATCGAACCGAGCTCGACAAATGAAGATCGAGCCGAGCTCGATGATCGGTGGAGATCGAGCCGAGCTCGATGGTCGATGGAGATCGAGTCGAGCTCGATAACTGATGGAGATCGAGCCGAGCTCGATGATCGGTGGAGATCGAGACGAGCTCGATAACAGATGGAGATCGAGCCGAGCTCGATGATCGATGGAGATCGAGCCGAGCTCGATGATCGGTGGAGATCGAGCCGAGCTCGATAACTGATGGAGATCGAGCCGAGCTCGATGATCGATGGAGATTGAGCCGAGCTTGATGGTCGATGGAGATCGAGCCGAGCTCGATAACTGATGGAGATCGAGCCGAGCTCGACAGATGGAGATCGAGCCGAGCTCGATAACTGATGGAGATCGAGCCGAGCTCGGTGGAAGGCCGCATCTCGCACCTTTAGATGACTACGAACATTGTCGATCACGAACATGTATTGTCGACCACGAACATTTTTGGCGATCACGAACGTTTGTCCGGGGGTCGCAAAGGTACTACCCCGTCATCCCGAGGTCGAGGGAGCTCGGGCTCACTGTCGACTCGTCGGGGCATCCCGACCGTAGTCGAGGAGGCACCGCGGAGGGGACCGCGAGGGTATTACCTCGTCGTTGAGCGCCACGGAGGGCCCGAGGGCACTGCTCCGCCTTCCCGAAGTGCCGGGGTATTTGGTGGAGATCGAGACCGAGCTCGACATCGGCGCTCCGGAGTTTCGTTTAAGGCGCCCGGCTTCGCTCAATGTTGGTTGACGAGCTGGGCCAAGTCTGGGAGTCACGAGACAATCATTAGGCACAATTGAACAATTGCAAATAAGCCATGGTAGAAAGGTGAGATTTATGATTGAAATGGGGAACCCCTTGGGGTTCTACTGGTAGTACATCCGGAGATTTTTGGAACTCCAACTTCGTGGAATGGGGGTCCCATCGAGAGACTCCAGCTTGTACGCCCCGGGTCGTTGGACTCGTGCGACTCGGTAGGGTCCCTCCCAGTTCGGAGTCAGCTTTCCTTGCTCGGCCGGCCGGGAGGCCTCAGCTCTTCTAAGGACGAGGTCCCCTGCTTTGAAGGACTTGACTTTGACTTTAGCGTTGTAGTATTGCGCTGTTTTTTGCTGGTACCTCGCCATGCGAACTCGGGCGGCTTCCCTCGTCTCCTCGATTAGGTCGAGGTTATTTCTGAGCTGCGAGGAGTTGGAGCTGGCGTCATAATGCTCCACCCTCGGAGAAGGGAGTCCGATCTCCAGTGGGATGACGGCTTCCGTTCCATATGTTAAATTGAAAGGAGTTTCACCGGTGGGGACACGGAACGTGGTCCGATAAGCCCACAGGACATTATACAGGTCTTCGACCCACTGCCCTTTGGACTGGTCGAGCCTGGCTTTGAGCCCCTGCAAGATGGTACGATTTGTTATCTCGGTTTCTCCGTTCGTTTGAGGGTGCGCGACCGAGGTGAAGCGGTGGTCGATGCCAAGCTCGGAGCAGAACTCTCTAAAGCGAAGGTTGTCGAACTGGCGGCCGTTGTCTGATATGAGGATGCGGGGGAGTCCGAATCTGCAGATTATTGACTTCCAGACAAAATCCCGCATCTTCTGCTCGGTGATCCGGGCGACTGGCTCGGCTTCCACCCACTTAGTAAAATAGTCGATGGAGACGACTAGAAATTTCCTTTGCGCGGTTGCCAGAGGAAATGGTCCCAAGATGTCAATCCCCCACTGGGCGAAAGGCCAAGGGGAGCTGATAGAGGTTAACGGAACCGAGGGTCGGCGTTGGACATTAGCGTTTCTCTGGCATCGGTCGCACCTTCGGACGAAGTCCAAGGTATCCTTCTGGAGTGTCGGCCAGTAGTATCCTTGTCGCAAAATCTTTTGCGCCAGTGCTCGTCCTCCCAGATGATTTCCGCAAATCCCTTCATGGACTTCACGCATTGCATAATCCGCCTCTGTCGGGTGGAGACATCTGAGGAGGGGAGAGGTAAAAGATCTCCGATAAAGCATAGGGATGGTGCCAATGGGGAGGCTAGTGGTAGTACCCGGCACTATTTGACCCAACTATTCGGTGTAGGGCATATTAGGGACGGCACAAGAGGGAGGCTAGTGGTAGTACCTCGTGCCCCTTCCCAACTCCATCGGATAGGGAGCAAATAGAGTATAGAGCATAAGAAAGTAAAAATGAAAGACAAAGTAAATGAAAGTATATAAGAAGAATCAAGTTTTTTTTTATCACTTGAAAACATAATTTAAGGATGAAATCAATGCAAGATAATATTTAAATAGGAGGAGTTTATTTGAAAAGAATTGATTTTGATCCTTGACATGCTTGTTCTTATTATTTTAATGTATGACTTAACACTTAATATAGTGTGCATATGGTATGATGTCTTAATTTATGGGTTCTCAATGTTTTACAATGCTTCATGCTTGGATAATTTGATTGAATATTTGGAATACTATATAAATTTTTTTTGTATTGTTAAAAAGAAATTTCAGATTTGTCATTCACAATCATCGTTAAAATCTGAAAGGTGAATAAATTTGTAAAAAGGAGAAGAGAATGATATTTCTATTTAGGCAAAATGAATTGAGTTTGTTCTATCCTTCAAACCTTGGTATATAATGTGCTAAACATAAATACAAATATTCTGAATATCCTCTTATATGTGTGAAATATGTGTCTTCAATCATAATGATTTAAGATGAGCTACAATGTGGAAGATCCATATCTCAAATTATGACTTTAAAAGCCTCTATTGAAAATCTTTATGAAATTCAGAATCTGATTTTGTATAAAAGCTTAAGCTCAATATGATTTCTAAATAAAATCTTAATTTAAGAAAAACAGAATTAATTTTGATGCCTTGGTTGATTGCTCCGATACGCATCCGAAACATATCATTTCTTATCTTCAAAGTATACTAATATTGGTCTAAATGATGTGTCTTTCAATGATCTTAATTGCAAACAAATATTTTTAAATATATGAGTTTATTTTGATATTAAAAAGATTTATTATGCTTCATGTATCCATTGCAGAAAAACTATAATTAAGAAATTGAGTTCTATAAATAGATATACTTCAATGATCATCTATATGTTTTTCTCTCCTACATTATTAAAGACTTCCATCAATAGAGTGAATGATCTTAAAACTAGAAATATTTCAGTTCACTCAAATGACTCTAAAAGAAAGAAAATGTAAATGCTTTTGAAAGAAATTGAGCTTCAAATGAATCATTTTCTGATTAATATTTCTATACATTTTCTCTAAGATTAAGAGAAAGCATAACTTGTTCGTAAAGGATTAGAAAGAGTAATTACTACAAATTTTGGAATAATACTAGATTACTCTACATTCTCGATATTACAGAATTTCAGTGTTATTCACGTTTATCACTAAAATCTGAAATTCAACAATTTAAAATGATTAAAGAAGAATGCATCTTTTGAGGGGGAGCTTTAGATATTCAGTATCCTATCCCAAAGACACTTTATTTTGATGCATACTTTGAATTTTATGGATTGATTTTGATGAACCTCCTTATATTGCAAGACATGCTTTAATTTCCTTGAGATGAGTTCTATAAAGGTTGTCTTATCTCAAACCTTGAGTCTTATGAAAATAAGCTGAAATATATTTTTGAGATTGACAATCTTATTGAACATTATCTTAGGATTCTAAACTCTTAAATGGAATGATCAATTGAGGGGGAGAAAGAAAATTTCAGAAGGAGAGGTCTTATGGAACTTAATCGCATAAATCTATAACTAAAGGAGAGAGAAAGAACACTAAATGAAAAGTGATTCTAATACTCTCCAATATGTATCATCTGAAATTTAAATCTGAAAATCTGTATGATACACCTTGAGGCGTGTTATTTGGTTAGTATATCTCATGCATCACTCTTGAACCAAATTGCAAATCTTAAGAGCCTCTAATTTAATGAAAAAGGGGGAGAATAATGTGTTAAATTTTCTTGAGTATCTCTTAGAAAATCTATTTTTGGAACTTCAATTTTGTGCAAATTCATTATTTTATGTATCAAATTATGCTTATTTTCTAAAGGAATAAAAGAAAGTCTTTAAAAGAGCTCAAAGATGTATCAAAAATTGCATAAACTCATATTTTGGTATTTGTGCCCCAATGCTCTTATTATCATATAAGAACTTTGAAGTCATTAAGAATTAATGATCCAACATGATGATATGTTTTTCCAAATATATAAGTTTTGATCTTTTACTCTGAAAATTAATTAAATTGCTCTCATGTTGATAAAATACTTAATAGATTGGGCAAAAGGTCTTAAACGAACAAGCTTTCATACTCAGTGAAGAGAGGTTAGATTTCCACTCATGTTTTTCCTTGAATATCATTTGTAGTACTTCTTGAATTAACCTAAGGAAGATTCCACCTACACTTGATTAGAAAACTATCTGTGGTATCAAATTAGAAAACCTCTTGAATTCACACTCGATGTGTTCTGCTCTGATCTTTGTGCTTAATGTTTCACTATCTTTTTGATGTTGTCAAAAAGGGGAAGAAATATCTAAGTATATGCTATATACCTCAGAATGCTTTATTACTTTGAATTGAATACAAATCAGCTTAAAATTTAAATATGTTAATTGTGTTAAGCTGATTAAATCTAAAGCATTATCATGAAGTATGTTTTTACATATATATGTTTTCTACTTCATGCAACTTAGCTATGTATTACTTCTAGAAATCAATATCTTTTATATTACATATACTCCAAGTTTTGTCATCATCAAAAAGGGGGAGATTGATGACCCAAAGATTGATTCATAGATTGATTTTGTTGCCCAAGGTGACAACCCAAGAGGGGGGGTGAATTGGGTTTTCTAAAAATTATGTTCCCTAATTTTTACTTTGAATAGAATGCAGCGGAATAATAAGATGTTATTTACTTAAGCTCTAGGCAATTACAAGTAAAGCAGTGGAAGATTAAGCTAGAGCAATTATACTATGGCTTTAGGGTGCAATTGATCTAACATTAACTTATAGTTGTATGATCAATTTTAATCTATGTGTATGGTAAGAATGGAGTGGAAGCTAAGCAAATCACTTATAACTCTATAGAAACAAATCTAGAGATATTACACAATCAAGCATGAATGGAAGGCATAAAATACAAGAGATAAAGCATCACAAACACAAAGATGTATAGTGGTTCGGTGCACCCCAGCACCTACATCCACTCCCCAAGACCTCTTGGGAATTTCACTATAATCCCTTAGATTACAGTCGGTTGTTTTACAAGCTCACAACCCAACTTGTTGTTTTGCGAGATCACAACGAACTCGGTCGGTTTTCACAGGCTCACCGACTAGAACCAACCGATTGTTTTCACGGGCTCACAAACCAACCCAGTTGGTTTTCCCAAAGGCTCACCAACCACAACCTTACAATGATTGTTTTCCGGGTTCACAATCAACCCGGTTGGTTTTCCCCAAAGGCTCACCAACCACAACCTTACAACGTTGGTTTTTCCCTTTGGCTCACCAACAAACCTTAACCCCTTGATTCAATCCCTTGATTGAATCAAGTTACAAGATATTAGAACAAGAGTTTAAATCAAATACAAGCTTCTCAAATAAGCAAATATAGCAAATGTAAATAAGTAAAGAAAAGAGAAGAAGCCCTCAAACTAATTTGTAGATGGTGGAACTCGGCTTCTTCTTCACTTGCCCCCTCTTCTGATTTTGCACGAAGTAGAGGATCTCCGAGGCAGCACACGGATGGAGAGGAAGCTTTGGGATTCACTTGGATGCTCTTCTTCTCTCTATTTTACTTTGAATGGCCCTTTTGTGCTTATGGAAGATTTTCCTTGTAATCTCTTTCAAATCTCTTCCCTAAATGTTTTCTCCCACTTCCATACCTTCTCCCCTAGCTCTTCTCTTGATTTTATAGCTTTAGAGGGAGTCCCAACAAAAATCTAGCCGTTAGAGACAAAAATAGAGCCGTTGGAATCAAGAAAAAACTAGCCGTTATGCCTCCCAGCGTGCTCGAGTCGACTCGGCTGAAGTAGGAGTCGACTCGGCTGAAACAGGAGTTGATCTGTGAATAGTAGTCTGCCGGCACTGTAGCTGGGAGTCGACTCCTGAAGTTGGGAGTCGACTCGAGATCACTGTAGCGCAGAAAATCAACTCTCTGTCTTTTTGTTTGTTCTCAGTCGGAGTCGACTCATAGAGTCCCGGAGTCGACTCGAGCACTGTTCCTTGAAACTCTAGAGTACCAGAGTCGACTCGAAACTTCCAGGAGTCGACTCGAGGACTATTCTTTTGAATTTTTCTTTGAATTTGCTCCTTCAACTTGAATTCTTTGAACTTGAAGCTTGGGCCAATGAATTGTAGCTTTCTTCCAACTTTTCTTGAGAACTTTGGAGGCCTTCTTGTATTCTTCCAACTTGCTATGTTCCTTGCAAAATAAATATCTTTCTCCTTGCAACACAAACATTAGTATTTATACTTCAAGGTTTTGTGATCATCAAAATCAATCTTTGAATCAATCTTTGGGTCATCAGTCTCCCCCTTTTTGATGATGACAAAACTTGGAGTATATGCAATATAAAAGATATTGTTTTCTAGAAGTAATACATAGCAAAGTTGCATGAAGTAGAAAACATATATATTTAAAAAACATACTTCATGATAATGCTTTAGATTTAATCAACTTAAGATAATCAATATATGTCAATTCCAGCTGATTTGTATTCAATTCAAAACATAAAGCATTATGCTCACTTAAGATAATCAATATATGTCAATTCCAGCTGATTTGTATTCAATTCAAAACATAAAGCATTATGAGCATATACTTAGATATTTCTCCCCCTTTTTGACAACATCAAAAAGATAGGAAAACATTAAGCACAAAGATCAGAATACTCATATATTTCTTTTCCTTATTGTACTCTGATTTGAATGTTAAATTATTGCAAGGATATGAATCATATAACTCAAGGCAATAATATTGGAATCAGATTAATGAGCACAGATCAGAGCCAATTAAGATAATTTCAGAACAGAACACATTAAATGTGATTTTAAGAAGTTTTCTAATTTGATACCACAGATAGTTTTCTATTCAAGTGTAGGTGGAATCTTCCTTAGGTTAATCCAAGAAGTACTACAAATGATATTCAAAGAAAACACGAGTGGAAATCTAACCTCTCTTCAATAATAAGTATGAAAGCTTGTTCATTTAAGACCTTTTGCCCAATCTATTAAGTATTTTATCAAACATGAGAGCAATTTTAGTTAATTTTCAGAGTAAAAGATCAAAACTTATATATTTGAGAGACATATCATCATGTTGGATCATTAATTTTTAATGTCTTCAAAGTTCTTTTATTCCTTTAGAAAATAAGCACAATTTGATACATATATAAAAATATGAATTGGCACAGAATTGACGTTCTAAAGAGCAAGCTAATTAGGACTTATTAGTGAATTTCAAAATAAATTTTCTAAGAGATACTCAAGACCATTCAACACGTTATTCTCCCCCTTTGTCATTAAGTTAAAGGCTCTTAAGATCAACTTGCAATTTGGTTCATGATTTATGCATAAGATATACTAACCAAATAACACGCCTCAAGGTGTATCATAAAGGTTTTCAGATTTAAATTTCAGATGATACATATTGGAGAGTATTAGGATCACTTTTCATTTAGTATTCTTTCTCTCTCCTTTATAAATTTATGCAATTAAGTTCCATCAGACCTCTCCTTCTGAAATTTTCTTTCTCCCCCTCAATTGATCATTCCATCTAAGAGTTTTAAAATTTGAAGATAATGTTCAATAAAATCGTCAATCTCAAAAATATATTTTCTATAAGTTTCAGCTTATTTTCACAAGACTCAAGGTTTGAGATAAGACAACCTTTATAGAACTCATCTCAAGGTAATTAAAGCATGTCTTGCAATATAAGGAGGTTCATCAAAATCAATCCATAAAGTGCAAGGTATGCATCAAATTGAAGTGACTTTAGGATAAGATACTGAATATCTAAAGCTCCCCCTTAAAAGATGCATTCTTCTCTAATCTTTCTTTTCTTTTGTCGAATTTCAGATTTTAATGATAAACGTGAATAGAGCTGAAACTTTATGATATCAAGAATGTAGAGTGATCTAGAAATATTCACAATTTATAGTAATCACTCTTTTTAATCTTTTAAGAACAAGTTATGCTTTCTCCTAATCTTAGAGAAAATGTATGAAAATATTAATCAAAAGTAATTCATTTGAAGCTTAGTTTCTTTCAAAAGCATTTACATTTTCTTTCTTTTAGATCATTCACTCTATTGATGAAAGTCTTTAATGATATAGGAGAGAAAAAACATATAGATGATCATGGAAGTATATGTATTTATAGAACTCAATTTCTTAATCACAATTTTTCAGCAATGTATACATGAAACTCAATAAATTTTTAAATATTAAAATAAAGTCATATATTTTAAAAATATTTACTTGCAATCAAGATCATTGAAAGACACATCATTTAGACCAATATTGGTACATTTTAATGATAAGAAAAGATATGTTTCGGATGCGTATCGGAGCAATCAAAATAAATTCTGTTTTTCTTACATTAACATTTTATTTAGTAATCATATGGAGTTTAAGCTTTTATACAAAATCAAATTCTGAATTTCATAAAGATTTTCAATAGAGGCCTTTTAAGTCATAATTTGAGATATGTATCTTTCACATTGTGGCTCATCATAAATTATTATGAAAGACAAAGTAAATGAAAGTATATAAGAAGAATCAAGTTTTTTTTTATCACTTGAAAACATAATTTAAGGATGAAATCAATGCAAGATAATATTTAAATAGGAGGAGTTTATTTGAAAAGAATTGATTTTGATCCTTGACATGCTTGTTCTTATTATTTTAATGTATGACTTAACACTTAATATAGTGTGCATATGGTATGATGTCTTGATTTATGGGTTCTCAATGTTTTACAATGCTTCATGCTTGGATAATTTGATTGAATATTTGGAATACTATATAAATTTTTTTTGTATTGTTAAAAAGAAATTTCAGATTTGTCATTCACAATCATCGTTAAAATCTGAAAGGTGAATAAATTTGTAAAAAGGAGAAGAGAAGGATATTTCTATTTAGGCAAAATGAATTGAGTTTGTTCTATCCTTCAAACCTTGGTATATAATGTGCTAAACATAAATACAAATATTCTGAATATCCTCTTATATGTGTGAAATATGTGTCTTCAATCATAATGATTTAAGATGAGCTACAATGTGGAAGATCCATATCTCAAATTATGACTTTAAAAGCCTCTATTGAAAATCTTTATGAAATTCAGAATCTAATTTTGTATAAAAGCTTAAACTCAATATGATTTCTAAATAAAATCTTAATTTAAGAAAAACAGAATTAATTTTGATGCCTTGGTTGATTGCTCCGATACGCATCCGAAACATATCATTTCTTATCTTCAAAGTATACTAATATTGGTCTAAATGATGTGTCTTTCAATGATCTTAATTGCAAACAAATATTTTTAAATATATGAGTTTATTTTGATATTAAAAAGATTTATTATGCTTCATGTATCCATTGCAGAAAAACTATAATTAAGAAATTGAGTTCTATAAATAGATATACTTCAATGATCATCTATATGTTTTTCTCTCCTACATTATTAAAGACTTCCATCAATAGAGTGAATGATCTTAAAACTAGAAATATTTCAGTTCACTCAAATGACTCTAAAAGAAAGAAAATGTAAATGCTTTTGAAAGAAATTGAGCTTCAAATGAATCATTTTCTGATTAATATTTCTATACATTTTCTCCAAGATTAAGAGAAAGCATAACTTGTTCGTAAAGGATTAGAAAGAGTAATTACTACAAATTTTGGAATAATACTAAATTACTCTACATTCTCGATATTACAGAATTTCAGTGTTATTCACGTTTATCACTAAAATCTGAAATTCAACAATTTAAAATGATTAAAGAAGAATGCATCTTTTGAGGGGGAGCTTTAGATATTCAGTATCCTATCCCAAAGACACTTTATTTTGATGCATACTTTGAATTTTATGGATTGATTTTGATGAACCTCCTTATATTGCAAGACATGCTTTAATTTCCTTGAGATGAGTTCTATAAAGGTTGTCTTATCTCAAACCTTGAGTCTTATGAAAATAAGCTGAAATATATTTTTGAGATTGACAATCTTATTGAACATTATCTTAGGATTCTAAACTCTTAAATGGAATGATCAATTGAGGGGGAGAAAGAAAATTTCAGAAGGAGAGGTCTTATGGAACTTAATCGCATAAATCTATAACTAAAGGAGAGAGAAAGAACACTAAATGAAAAGTGATTCTAATACTCTCCAATATGTATCATCTGAAATTTAAATCTGAAAATCTGTATGATACACCTTGAGGCGTGTTATTTGGTTAGTATATCTCATGCATCACTCTTGAACCAAATTGCAAATCTTAAGAGCCTCTAATTTAATGAAAAAGGGGGAGAATAATGTGTTAAATTTTCTTGAGTATCTCTTAGAAAATCTATTTTTGGAACTTCAATTTTGTGCAAATTCATTATTTTATGTATCAAATTATGCTTATTTTCTAAAGGAATAAAAGAAAGTCTTTAAAAGAGCTCAAAGATGTATCAAAAATTGCATAAACTCATATTTTGGTATTTGTGCCCCAATGCTCTTATTATCATATAAGAACTTTGAAGTCATTAAGAATTAATGATCCAACATGATGATATGTTTTTCCAAATATATAAGTTTTGATCTTTTACTCTGAAAATTAATTAAATTGCTCTCATGTTGATAAAATACTTAATAGATTGGGCAAAAGGTCTTAAACGAACAAGCTTTCATACTCAGTGAAGAGAGGTTAGATTTCCACTCATGTTTTTCCTTGAATATCATTTGTAGTACTTCTTGAATTAACCTAAGGAAGATTCCACCTACACTTGATTAGAAAACTATCTGTGGTATCAAATTAGAAAACCTCTTGAATTCACACTCGATGTGTTCTGCTCTGATCTTTGTGCTTAATGTTTCACTATCTTTTTGATGTTGTCAAAAAGGGGGAGAAATATCTAAGTATATGCTATATACCTCAGAATGCTTTATTACTTTGAATTGAATACAAATCAGCTTAAAATTTAAATATGTTAATTGTGTTAAGCTGATTAAATCTAAAGCATTATCATGAAGTATGTTTTTACATATATATGTTTTCTACTTCATGCAACTTAGCTATGTATTACTTCTAGAAATCAATATCTTTTATATTACATATACTCCAAGTTTTGTCATCATCAAAAAGGGGGAGATTGATGACCCAAAAATTGATTCATAGATTGATTTTGATGATCACAAAACCTTGAAGTATAGATACTAATGTTTATGTTGCAAGGAGAAAGATATTTATTTTGCAAGGAACATAGCAAGTTGGGAGAACACAAGAAGGCCTCCAAAGCTCTCAAGTTGGAAGAAAGCTACAATTTATTGGCCCAAGCTTAAAGTTCAAAGGATTCAAATTGGAGGAGTAAAATCAAAGAAAAAAATTCAAAAGAATAGTCTTCGAGTCGACTCCTGAGGAATTCGAGTCGACTCCAATGTTTACCGAGTCGACTCCGGGGAAGTATGAGTCGACTCCTAGGAGTCACAGGCAGAAAAGTCAGAGAGCAGTTTTCGGGTCTGAGATTCGAGTCGACTCCAGTGGAACGCGAGTCGACTCCGATGGTTGGTAGGTCGACTCCAAAGAAAGCAAGAGTCGACTCTCAGCGGAACACAAGGAAAAAGTCAGAGAGCATTTCATGGACTCTGAGATTCGAGCCGACTCCCGCAATACACGAGTCGACTCCGAGACTGCGCGACCATCAACAGACAGAAGATCAAGTTACTGCCTCTGAGATTCGAGTCGACTCCCAGACAGCTCGAGTCGACTCCACGATAGCTTCACGTCAAAAAGCAGAAGACCAACTTTCAGAAACTGAGAGCCGAGTCGACTCCGAGGAAGTTCGAGTCGACTCCAAGACTGGATGAGCCAAAAGACAGAGGATCGGGAGTTCGGGCTCTGAGATTCGAGTCGACTCCCAGGACAGTCGAGTCGACTCGAGAGGACAAAATTCAAAATTGGATCCACGGACTTCAGTGGATGAGCCGACTCCGAAATTGCCAGGTCAGCTCCAGAAGTTGGCGAGTCGACTCCAGGTTAAGCCGAGTCGACTCCCAGTCAAGGCATGCACTTTAATTCAAATTTGGAACAGTGGCCGAGTCGTCTCCAGTAAAGCACGAGCCGACTCCTGCAACAGGCGAGTCGACTCCTGATCGCGCGAGTCGACTCCGATCCCAACGGTAATATTGTCAGGAAGTGCAGACTGTGTCCAACGGCTCTATTTTTGTCTCTAACGGCTATATTCTTGTTTCCACGCCATCTAAAGCTATAAAAGAAAGAAGAGAGCTAGGGGAGAAATCATGGAAATGGGAGAGATCATCTAGAAAAGAGATCTCAAAGAGATTACAAAGAAAATCTCCCACAAGCACAAAAGGGCCATCCAAAACGAAATAGAGAGAAGAAGAGCATCCAAGTGAATCCGAAAGCTTCCTCTCCATCCATGTGCTGCCTCGGGGATCCTCTACTTCATGCCAAATCAGAGGAGGATCAAGTAAAGAAGAAGCCGAGCTCCTCCATCTTCAAAACTCGTTTGAGGGCTTCTCTTTACTCTATTTGTTTATATTGTCATATCTGCTTGTTTAAGAAGCTTTGATTTGTTTTTATTCTTTGTTTTAATATCTTGTAACTTGATTCAATCAAGGGATTGAATCAAGGGGTTAAAGGTTTGTTGGTGAGCCAAAGGAAAAACCAACGGATTAAGGTTTGTTGGTAAGCCAAAGGGAAAACCAACGGGATTAAGATTTGTTGGTGAGCCAAAGGGAAAACCAACGAGGTTTAGGTTTGTTGGTGAGCCGAGGGTAAAACAAGGGTTTGATTGTGAGCCCGGAAAAACAATCGGGGTTGGTTCTAGTCGGTGAGCCTGGGAAAACCGACCGAGTTCGTTGTGCGCTCGTAAAACAACAAGTTGGGTTGTGAGCTTGTAAAACAACCGGCTGTAATCGGTAGGATTATAGTGAAATTTTCAAGAGGTCTTGGGGAGTGGATGTAGGTGCTGGGGTGCACCGAACCACTATATGTCCTTTGTGTTTGTAATGCCTCTAGTTATTGTCTAACTAACACACTTACTTACTTAGATAAATTGCTTGCTTAATTCTTATCCGCACATCCTTTAGTTGCAAGCATATTTAATCAAGTCGAAGTCTATACATCAAACCCTTGCTAAGTTTAACTTTCACTGTGCATCTATACAACTTAGCATAGTTAATCAAAAAGTACTAGAAGTAGTTTAAAAGTTTTAAAAGATCCAATTCACCCCCCCTCTTGGGTTGTATCTACTGGGCAACAAGTGGTATCAGAGCAGGTGCTCTAAGTTTAATCATTGATCTCACGATCAAGAGCCAAAGATCATGACAACTCAAATAGATAGTTTTCTAGGAGAAGGACAATCAATTAATACACCTCCACCATTTAATGGCATAAACTATACACATTGGAAAATACGCATGCGCATCTTTATTCAATCACAAAACTATTACTTATGGAAAATCATAATAAATGATCTTCACATACTCTCTCAAACTTTTAATGAAAAGGACTTAGCACAATTGAATGCTGATGCTATGAACATATTATATTGTGCTATTCAAGAAACAAAGTTTAATGAAATTTCTGCATGCTTATCTGCTAAGGAGATCTGGGATACTTTAGAAAATATTTATGATAAATCTCAGATTAGCTCTCATGTGCTTCAATTACATTCTAACAATGAGACTGCAGAAAAAGGTGTTGAATCTCCCACCTCAGTCGAGTCGACTCCAAGTATTTCAGAGTCGACCCTCAAGATAACCGAGTCGACTCCAATAAGGTCCGAGTCGACTCCGAGGCAAATCAGCTTCCTAAAGACAAAGAAAAAGAGGAAGCAAGAAGAAAGGAAGAAAGAGATAAAAAGGAAGAAAGCCTTGACCAAGAAAGAGTCAAGCCAGAAAATAAAAGTTAGGAGCAACAATGATGATATTAGCTCCAAGAAACTACAAGAGGTAACGGACTTGTGCTTTATGGCACAGGAAGACAAGGTAAAATCTGAATCTACTTTTACCTCAAATGATTTTCAAGACGAATTCTCTTATGATGAATTATTAAATGCTTTTCACGATTTGTATAGTGAATGTAGAAAATTAGCTGTAAAGAATAAAAATCTTAAGAAACTAAATCTGAAAATTTCAAAAGAAAGAAATTCTAATGATGAAATACAAGAGAAACTAAATTCTGAAAATGAAAGCTTAAGGTCATTTTCAGAAGAATTAATTCAGAAAAATCATAGCTTAATTAGAGAATCAAAACTTAAGTAAAGAAATTAATCAATTAAAATCTTTTATTAACAAATTCACCGTAAGCTCAGAACGATTGAAAATGATGTTTGAAAGCCAATATGTTGCTTATGATAAATCAAAACTTGGCTTGACTCCTTTACTTAACAATAAACCTCTAGAGAAAAAGGTTATCAATTCACCATGCAAACCATTAAATAAGATAACTTATCTCAAACATGAAAAGAATGGGAATAACAACTTTACCTATCGTTCTAGTATAATTAAATCAAATGATAAAGTTATTACTATTAAACAGATATGGTTCCAAAAGGAACCATATGTCCTAACTCTCAAGGACTCAAGCAAGCTTGGGTACCCAAAATGAGAAAATGAGGATGTACACATAGGTGTACCAAGGTACCTATGGAACATAAAGAAACTTAAAAAGTTATTAACAAAAAAAAAATAATAATGAAATCAGTAATTCTTGCATCTCATCATTATTTGTGCTTTAGTATTTGATATGATTTGCTAGTAGTGATCAATTTTGTGATATAGAAAATACTTTTGGAAATATAATCAAATCATTTCATTTTACTCACTAGTGGATAAGGTGCTAAATGATTAATCAACTTATCAAGAATAACTCTATGAATTCTCTATATGCTTGATTGAGAGTTTTTATCTATGGCATTATTGTTTATTGATCATAGATATGATAATGTGTACTTGGTATGCTTTTGAATATATGCACTATGAATACCAAGATTAAAGAAACCATATTTGGCATATGAAATCAGCTCATGCTAGTATGTACTTAATCTCAAAAGACCTTGCCATAGGCTTACTTAGATTATCCTCTTAAAGGTCAAAGTTTTACTATGCATGCTAACTAAGGAAACAAACAAAAATAATTTCTAAATCTAGAGATGTTGTTTCCAACACTAATTTTTTCAAAAGCTTACATTGGATTTATTCTTGAAAAATAAAACTGAAGTATTTTTCTGTATTTACTAAATCTTGTAAAAGTGGTTCAAATGATAAAGGTTTCCAAACTGTGAAGATAAAGAGTATCATGGCACAGTGTTGAAAACCAAAATCCTGATAAAGGTTATACAGAAAATAATATTAAATCCAATGATTTCAGCACCAAGGACACCATAAGCAAAATAGGATTAATAGAATTCTTGAAGAAATGAAAAAGACAATTATGTATGATAGTCATCTACTTAAATAATTTTTAAAAGACTATCATCACTGCTTGTCATACATATGATTTCTATTTTTGATGAAAATTTTGATCTTCTGAAAAATGGAAAATGAACCATTGCATATCTTTCATATTTTTCAGTCGTACATGTTATTATGAAAATAATGCCAAATCTGATAAAGATACTTCTATCCTTGGATATCATTCATCAAGCAATGCATATAGAATATTCAATGAAAAAATTTTAGTTGCAGAAATATCAATTCATTTTATTCTTTATGAGACTAATGATTTATTATCAAAATACTAAAATCAAATTATATGGTTAATCTTTTACATATGTACTTAATGAAGAAAAATTGATGACTACTAAAAGACTAAATCAAGAAAAGAGGAAATAGATCTTGATAAAGATTCTTGCATGATTAGAAGTAAAGATCATCATTATCATGTGCTTGCTTCATGAGCTTTATATTCTGTCAAATAAATGTGTAGAATTCACTCCTATGTGGTTACTTCATTAAAAAGGAGATCTATGAAAAATAACCACCATATTTAAAAATACACATTACATATATGATAAAGCAATATGTGATTTAGAACAAGCATCAAAAGCATGATATATAAAAGCTTAAGCAACCTTTTTGATAGAAAGTAATAGTGATAAATCTATGCATCAAAAAGATGAATTTGTGATATCTTATTTGCTCAAAGTATGCATTGATGACATCATTTTTGGTTCTACTAATGAAGAGTTATATTGCAAAGTGAGTTTGAAATATGATGAATGAATTAACATCTTCTCTCAAACTCCAAATTAAGACAAACAGGAAAGGGGATCTTCATTGACCAACGTTAGTCCACAAGAAAACTCTTATAGAAGATTGGCATGAAGAAGGTATATCTATGACCCCATCTTGTTGAATTTGAAAAGGATGAGCAAAGTAGATCTATTGTGTTAAAGCTGTGTTGAAGCATGATAGAATAATTATTTTATCATACAGCTAGTAGACCAGATTGTATGCTCATTATGTGACCTTGTGCAAGACTTCAATCTACCTTTAATTAATCATATTTTATTGATAACAAATAAATCATAATCTGAATTTTGATAGAAATAAATGTTTAAGATAAATTGATTAAAACATAGTTAACATATCTTATTGATAATTATCTTAAGCAAATAGAATCTAAACTAAATTGACTTGAACTATCTTGGTTAATGAATCTATCTCTTTAGTTCAAATGATATGTGCTTGCTTATATTTAGGCAATCTCTTGAGTAAAGTGACTCAACATGCAACTATTGTCATATCTTATATTGAGTCATCTAGTTAAAAAATATATATGTTGGATGAATGCTTTGTATCTTAAAGAAACTAATGACCTTTCTTCAAGAAAGAAAAATGAGAAATTTCAACTTGAAGGATATCTTCATGTAAGATACACTAAACATTCACATGCAAACAAGAGAGAGGATCTTCTTCAGCCAAAAGTTCACACATAAGAAATCTAGTTTGGCTTGAAGAACATATAATGAATAGGTAATTTAGATACCCTTCTCACAAATTAGTTGAGCAAAGTCAGTAACTTAAATCTTATTATGGCATGATTAAATTCTTTAATTATTAATTTTTGATATCATGTCTATATGTGTATTGACTGACTTATACTTTTAGAAATTATTTCATGGTTTGCCCAAACTAAAATATATCTTTGCCTATGTCATAACCATGAAATACACAAGTATATGCTTAAAATGTTGATGTAAAATAACTTGTGAGAAGTTATGAATCCTTGAGCATAATGAAAATGTTGTTTGCATGATATACATATATATGATACGTAAGATTAATTCTCTATTCTGCTCTCTCATAAAAATTACTTGAGAATAACAAAAAGAGAGAGAGATAAAGAAAAGAAAATAGATATTATTCAAGAGAAGTAAAATCCAAGTAGAGGCAAATACTTCAACCTTAAGGAAAAGCAAAACAAACTTAATATATTCGACACATTTGTGAGACTTGTGTGAGCATTCTTTTGGAAGGGATAAAATCCATAATTAATTACACTTAAACAGGGAGGTTTTGAAGTAAACATTTTAACCTTTCTATATTGCTCATCATAGGGATGGTGCCAATGGGGAGGCTAGTGGTAGTACCCGACACTATTTGACCCAACTATTCGGTGTAGGGCATATTAGGGACGGCACAAGAGGGAGGCTAGTGGTAGTACCTCGTGCCCCTTCCCAACTCCATCGGATAGGGAGCAAATAGAGTATAGAGCATAAGAAAGTAAAAATGAAAGACAAAGTAAATGAAAGTATATAAGAAGAATCAAGTTTTTTTTTATCACTTGAAAACATAATTTAAGGATGAAATCAATGCAAGATAATATTTAAATAGGAGGAGTTTATTTGAAAAGAATTGATTTTGATCCTTGACATGCTTGTTCTTATTATTTTAATGTATGACTTAACACTTAATATAGTGTGCATATGGTATGATGTCTTGATTTATGGGTTCTCAATGTTTTACAATGCTTCATGCTTGGATAATTTGATTGAATATTTGGAATACTATATAAATTTTTTTTGTATTGTTAAAAAGAAATTTCAGATTTGTCATTCACAATCATCGTTAAAATCTGAAAGGTGAATAAATTTGTAAAAAGGAGAAGAGAATGATATTTCTATTTAGGCAAAATGAATTGAGTTTGTTCTATCCTTCAAACCTTGGTATATAATGTGCTAAACATAAATACAAATATTCTGAATATCCTCTTATATGTGTGAAATATGTGTCTTCAATCATAATGATTTAAGATGAGCTACAATGTGGAAGATCCATATCTCAAATTATGACTTTAAAAGCCTCTATTGAAAATCTTTATGAAATTCAGAATCTGATTTTGTATAAAAGCTTAAGCTCAATATGATTTCTAAATAAAATCTTAATTTAAGAAAAACAGAATTAATTTTGATGCCTTGGTTGATTGCTCCGATACGCATCCGAAACATATCATTTCTTATCTTCAAAGTATACTAATATTGGTCTAAATGATGTGTCTTTCAATGATCTTAATTGCAAACAAATATTTTTAAATATATGAGTTTATTTTGATATTAAAAAGATTTATTATGCTTCATGTATCCATTGCAGAAAAACTATAATTAAGAAATTGAGTTCTATAAATAGATATACTTCAATGATCATCTATATGTTTTTCTCTCCTACATTATTAAAGACTTCCATCAATAGAGTGAATGATCTTAAAACTAGAAATATTTCAGTTCACTCAAATGACTCTAAAAGAAAGAAAATGTAAATGCTTTTGAAAGAAATTGAGCTTCAAATGAATCATTTTCTGATTAATATTTCTATACATTTTCTCTAAGATTAAGAGAAAGCATAACTTGTTCGTAAAGGATTAGAAAGAGTAATTACTACAAATTTTGGAATAATACTAGATTACTCTACATTCTCGATATTACAGAATTTCAGTGTTATTCACGTTTATCACTAAAATCTGAAATTCAACAATTTAAAATGATTAAAGAAGAATGCATCTTTTGAGGGGGAGCTTTAGATATTCAGTATCCTATCCCAAAGACACTTTATTTTGATGCATACTTTGAATTTTATGGATTGATTTTGATGAACCTCCTTATATTGCAAGACATGCTTTAATTTCCTTGAGATGAGTTCTATAAAGGTTGTCTTATCTCAAACCTTGAGTCTTATGAAAATAAGCTGAAATATATTTTTGAGATTGACAATCTTATTGAACATTATCTTAGGATTCTAAACTCTTAAATGGAATGATCAATTGAGGGGGAGAAAGAAAATTTCAGAAGGAGAGGTCTTATGGAACTTAATCGCATAAATCTATAACTAAAGGAGAGAGAAAGAACACTAAATGAAAAGTGATTCTAATACTCTCCAATATGTATCATCTGAAATTTAAATCTGAAAATCTGTATGATACACCTTGAGGCGTGTTATTTGGTTAGTATATCTCATGCATCACTCTTGAACCAAATTGCAAATCTTAAGAGCCTCTAATTTAATGAAAAAGGGAGAGAATAATGTGTTAAATTTTCTTGAGTATCTCTTAGAAAATCTATTTTTGGAACTTCAATTTTGTGCAAATTCATTATTTTATGTATCAAATTATGCTTATTTTCTAAAGGAATAAAAGAAAGTCTTTAAAAGAGCTCAAAGATGTATCAAAAATTGCATAAACTCATATTTTGGTATTTGTGCCCCAATGCTCTTATTATCATATAAGAACTTTGAAGTCATTAAGAATTAATGATCCAACATGATGATATGTTTTTCCAAATATATAAGTTTTGATCTTTTACTCTGAAAATTAATTAAATTGCTCTCATGTTGATAAAATACTTAATAGATTGGGCAAAAGGTCTTAAACGAACAAGCTTTCATACTCAGTGAAGAGAGGTTAGATTTCCACTCATGTTTTTCCTTGAATATCATTTGTAGTACTTCTTGAATTAACCTAAGGAAGATTCCACCTACACTTGATTAGAAAACTATCTGTGGTATCAAATTAGAAAACCTCTTGAATTCACACTCGATGTGTTCTGCTCTGATCTTTGTGCTTAATGTTTCACTATCTTTTTGATGTTGTCAAAAAGGGGAAGAAATATCTAAGTATATGCTATATACCTCAGAATGCTTTATTACTTTGAATTGAATACAAATCAGCTTAAAATTTAAATATGTTAATTGTGTTAAGCTGATTAAATCTAAAGCATTATCATGAAGTATGTTTTTACATATATATGTTTTCTACTTCATGCAACTTAGCTATGTATTACTTCTAGAAATCAATATCTTTTATATTACATATACTCCAAGTTTTGTCATCATCAAAAAGGGGGAGATTGATGACCCAAAGATTGATTCATAGATTGATTTTGTTGCCCAAGGTGACAACCCAAGAGGGGGGGTGAATTGGGTTTTCTAAAAATTATGTTCCCTAATTTTTACTTTGAATAGAATGCAGCGGAATAATAAGATGTTATTTACTTAAGCTCTAGGCAATTACAAGTAAAGCAGTGGAAGATTAAGCTAGAGCAATTATACTATGGCTTTAGGGTGCAATTGATCTAACATTAACTTATAGTTGTATGATCAATTTTAATCTATGTGTATGGTAAGAATGGAGTGGAAGCTAAGCAAATCACTTATAACTCTATAGAAACAAATCTAGAGATATTACACAATCAAGCATGAATGGAAGGCATGAAATACAAGAGATAAAGCATCACAAACACAAAGATGTATAGTGGTTCGGTGCACCCCAGCACCTACATCCACTCCCCAAGACCTCTTGGGAATTTCACTATAATCCCTTAGATTACAGTCGGTTGTTTTACAAGCTCACAACCCAACTTGTTGTTTTGCGAGATCACAACGAACTCGGTCGGTTTTCACAGGCTCACCGACTAGAACCAACCGATTGTTTTCACGGGCTCACAAACCAACCCAGTTGGTTTTCCCAAAGGCTCACCAACCACAACCTTACAATGATTGTTTTCCGGGTTCACAATCAACCCGGTTGGTTTTCCCCAAAGGCTCACCAACCACAACCTTACAACGTTGGTTTTTCCCTTTGGCTCACCAACAAACCTTAACCCCTTGATTCAATCCCTTGATTGAATCAAGTTACAAGATATTAGAACAAGAGTTTAAATCAAATACAAGCTTCTCAAATAAGCAAATATAGCAAATGTAAATAAGTAAAGAAAAGAGAAGAAGCCCTCAAACTAATTTGTAGATGGTGGAACTCGGCTTCTTCTTCACTTGCCCCCTCTTCTGATTTTGCACGAAGTAGAGGATCTCCGAGGCAGCACACGGATGGAGAGGAAGCTTTGGGATTCACTTGGATGCTCTTCTTCTCTCTATTTTACTTTGAATGGCCCTTTTGTGCTTATGGAAGATTTTCCTTGTAATCTCTTTCAAATCTCTTCCCTAAATGTTTTCTCCCACTTCCATACCTTCTCCCCTAGCTCTTCTCTTGATTTTATAGCTTTAGAGGGAGTCCCAACAAAAATCTAGCCGTTAGAGACAAAAATAGAGCCGTTGGAATCAAGAAAAAACTAGCCGTTATGCCTCCCAGCGTGCTCGAGTCGACTCGGCTGAAGTAGGAGTCGACTCGGCTGAAACAGGAGTTGATCTGTGAATAGTAGTCTGCCGGCACTGTAGCTGGGAGTCGACTCCTGAAGTTGGGAGTCGACTCGAGATCACTGTAGCGCAGAAAATCAACTCTCTGTCTTTTTGTTTGTTCTCAGTCGGAGTCGACTCGTAGAGTCCCGGAGTCGACTCGAGCACTGTTCCTTGAAACTCTAGAGTGCCAGAGTCGACTCGAAACTTCCAGGAGTCGACTCGAGGACTATTCTTTTGAATTTTTCTTTGAATTTGCTCCTTCAACTTGAATTCTTTGAACTTGAAGCTTGGGCCAATGAATTGTAGCTTTCTTCCAACTTTTCTTGAGAACTTTGGAGGCCTTCTTGTATTCTTCCAACTTGCTATGTTCCTTGCAAAATAAATATCTTTCTCCTTGCAACACAAACATTAGTATTTATACTTCAAGGTTTTGTGATCATCAAAATCAATCTTTGAATCAATCTTTGGGTCATCAGATTTTGATGATCACAAAACCTTGAAGTATAGATACTAATGTTTATGTTGCAAGGAGAAAGATATTTATTTTGCAAGGAACATAGCAAGTTGGGAGAACACAAGAAGGCCTCCAAAGCTCTCAAGTTGGAAGAAAGCTACAATTTATTGGCCCAAGCTTAAAGTTCAAAGGATTCAAATTGGAGGAGTAAAATCAAAGAAAAAAATTCAAAAGAATAGTCTTCGAGTCGACTCCTGAGGAATTCGAGTCGACTCCAATGTTTACCGAGTCGACTCCGGGGAAGTATGAGTCGACTCCTAGGAGTCACAGGCAGAAAAGTCAGAGAGCAGTTTTCGGGTCTGAGATTCGAGTCGACTCCAGTGGAACGCGAGTCGACTCCGATGGTTGGTAGGTCGACTCCAAAGAAAGCAAGAGTCGACTCTCAGCGGAACACAAGGAAAAAGTCAGAGAGCATTTCATGGACTCTGAGATTCGAGTCGACTCCCGCAATATACGAGTCGACTCCGAGACTGCGCGACCATCAACAGACAGAAGATCAAGTTACTGCCTCTGAGATTCGAGTCGACTCCCAGACAGCTCGAGTCGACTCCACGATAGCTTCACGTCAAAAGGCAGAAGACCAACTTTCAGAAACTGAGAGCCGAGTCGACTCCGAGGAAGTTCGAGTCGACTCCAAGACTGGATGAGCCAAAAGACAGAGGATCGGGAGTTCGGGCTCTGAGATTCGAGTCGACTCCCAGGACAGTCGAGTCGACTCGAGAGGACAAAATTCAAAATTGGATCCACGGACTTCAGTGGATGAGCCGACTCCGAAATTGCCAGGTCAGCTCCAGAAGTTGGCGAGTCGACTTCAGGTTAAGCCGAGTCGACTCCCAGTCAAGGCATGCACTTTAATTCAAATTTGGAACAGTGGCCGAGTCGTCTCCAGTAAAGCACGAGCCGACTCCTGCAACAGGCGAGTCGACTCCTGATCGCGCGAGTCGACTCCGATCCCAACGGTAAAATTGTCAGGAAGTGCAGACTGTGTCCAACGGCTCTATTTTTGTCTCTAACGGCTATATTCTTGTTTCCACGCCATCTAAAGCTATAAAAACAAGAAGAGAGCTAGGGGAGAAATCATGGAAATGGGAGAGATCATCTAGGAAAGAGATCTCAAAGAGATTACAAAGGAAATCTCCCACAAGCACAAAAGGGCCATCCAAAACGAAATAGAGAGAAGAAGAGCATCCAAGTGAATCCGAAAGCTTCCTCTCCATCCGTGTGCTGCCTCGGGGATCCTCAACTTCATGCCAAATCAGAGGAGGATCAAGTAAAGAAGAAGCCGAGCTCCTCCATCTTCAAAACTCGTTTGAGGGCTTCTCTTTACTCTATTTGTTTATATTGTCATATCTGCTTGTTTAAGAAGCTTTGATTTGTTTTTATTCTTTGTTTTAATATCTTGTAACTTGATTCAATCAAGAAATTGAATCAAGGGGTTAAAGGTTTGTTGGTGAGCCAAAGGGAAAACCAACGGATTAAGGTTTGTTGGTAAGCCAAAGGGAAAACCAACGGGATTAAGGTTTGTTGGTGAGCCAAAGGGAAAACCAACGAGGTTTAGGTTTGTTGGTGAGCCGAGGGTAAAACAAGGGTTTGATTGTGAGCCCGGGAAAACAATCGGGGTTGGTTCTAGTCGGTGAGCCTGGGAAAACCGACCGAGTTCGTTGTGCGCTCGTAAAACAACAAGTTGGGTTGTGAGCTTGTAAAACAACCGGCTGTAATCGGTAGGATTATAGTGAAATTCCCAAGAGGTCTTGGGGAGTGGATGTAGGTGCTGGGGTGCACCGAACCACTATATGTCCTTTGTGTTTGTAATGCCTCTAGTTATTGTCTAACTAACACACTTACTTACTTAGATAAATTGCTTGCTTAATTCTTATCCGCACATCCTTTAGTTGCAAGCATATTTAATCAAGTCGAAGTCTATACATCAAATCCTTGCTAAGTTTAACTTTCACTGTGCATCTATACAACTTAGCATAGTTAATCAAAAAGTACTAGAAGTAGTTTAAAAGTTTTAAAAGACCCAATTCACCCCCCCCCCCCCCTCTTGGGTTGTATCTACTGGGCAACAAGTGGTATCAGAGCAGGTGCTCTAAGTTTAATCATTGATCTCACGATCAAGAGCCAAAGATCATGACAACTCAAATAGATAGTTTTCTAGGAGAAGGACAATCAATTAATACACCTCCACCATTTAATGGCATAAACTATACACATTGGAAAATACGCATGCGCATCTTTATTCAATCACAAAACTATTACTTATGGAAAATCATAATAAATGATCTTCACATACTCTCTCAAACTTTTAATGAAAAGGACTTAGCACAATTGAATGCTGATGCTATGAACATATTATATTGTGCTATTCAAGAAACAAAGTTTAATGAAATTTCTGCATGCTTATCTGCTAAGGAGATCTGGGATACTTTAGAAAATATTTATGATAAATCTCAGATTAGCTCTCATGTGCTTCAATTACATTCTAACAATGAGACTGCAGAAAAAGGTGTTGAATCTCCCACCTCAGTCGAGTCGACTCCAAGTATTTCAGAGTCGACCCTCAAGATAACCGAGTCGACTCCAATAAGGTCCGAGTCGACTCCGAGGCAAATCAGCTTCCTAAAGACAAAGAAAAAGAGGAAGCAAGAAGAAAGGAAGAAAGAGATAAAAAGGAAGAAAGCCTTGACCAAGAAAGAGTCAAGCCAGAAAATAAAAGTTAGGAGCAACAATGATGATATTAGCTCCAAGAAACTACAAGAGGTAACGGACTTGTGCTTTATGGCACAGGAAGACAAGGTAAAATCTGAATCTACTTTTACCTCAAATGATTTTCAAGACGAATTCTCTTATGATGAATTATTAAATGCTTTTCACGATTTGTATAGTGAATGTAGAAAATTAGCTGTAAAGAATAAAAATCTTAAGAAACTAAATCTGAAAATTTCAAAAGAAAGAAATTCTAATGATGAAATACAAGAGAAACTAAATTCTGAAAATGAAAGCTTAAGGTCATTTTCAGAAGAATTAATTCAGAAAAATCATAGCTTAATTAGAGAAAATCAAAACTTAAGTAAAGAAATTAATCAATTAAAATCTTTTATTAACAAATTCACCGTAAGCTCAGAACGATTGAAAATGATGTTTGAAAGCCAATATGTTGCTTATGATAAATCAAAACTTGGCTTGACTCCTTTACTTAACAATAAACCTCTAGAGAAAAAGGTTATCAATTCACCATGCAAACCATTAAATAAGATAACTTATCTCAAACATGAAAAGAATGGGAATAACAACTTTACCTATCGTTCTAGTATAATTAAATCAAATGGTAAAGTTATTACTATTAAACAGATATGGGTTCCAAAAGGAACCATATGTCCTAACTCTCAAGGACTCAAGCAAGCTTGGGTACCCAAAATGAGAAAATGAGGATGTACACATAGGTGTACCAAGGTACCTATGGAACATAAAGAAACTTAAAAAGTTATTAACAAAAAAATAATAATAATGAAATCAGTAATTCTTGCATCTCATCATTATTTGTGCTTTAGTATTTGATATGATTTGCTAGTAGTGATCAATTTTGTGATATAGAAAATACTTTTGGAAATATAATCAAATCATTTCATTTTACTCACTAGTGGATAAGGTGCTAAATGATTAATCAACTTATTAAGAATAACTCTATGAATTCTCTTTATGCTTGATTGAGAGTTTTTATCTATGGCATTATTGTTTATTGATCATAGATATGATAATGTGTACTTGGTATGCTTTTGAATATATGCACTATGAATACCAAGATTAAAGAAACCATATTTGGCATATGAAATCAGCTCATGCTAGTATGTATTTAATCTCAAAAGACCTTGCCATAGGCTTACTTAGATTATCCTCTTAAAGGTCAAAGTTTTACTATGCATGCTAACTAAGGAAACAAACAAAAATAATTTCTAAATCTAGAGATGTTGTTTCCAACACTAATTTTTTCAAAAGCTTACATTGGATTTATTCTTGAAAAATAAAACTGAAGTATTTTTCTGTATTTACTAAATCTTGTAAAAGTGGTTCAAATGATAAAGGTTTCCAAACTGTGAAGATAAAGAGTATCATGGCACAGTGTTGAAAACCAAAATCCTGATAAAGGTTATACAGAAAATAATATTAAATCCAATGATTTCAGCACCAAGGACACCATAAGCAAAATAGGATTAATAGAATTCTTGAAGAAATGAAAAAGACAATTATGTATGATAGTCATCTACTTAAATAATTTTTAAAAGACTATCATCACTGCTTGTCATACATATGATTTCTATTTTTGATGAAAATTTTGATCTTCTGAAAAATGGAAAATGAACCATTGCATATCTTTCATATTTTTCAGTCGTACATGTTATTATGAAAATAATGCCAAATCTGATAAAGATACTTCTATCCTTGGATATCATTCATCAAGCAATGCATATAGAATATTCAATGAAAAGATTTTAGTTGCAGAAATATCAATTCATTTTATTCTTTATGAGACTAATGATTTATTATCAAAATACTAAAATCAAATTATATGGTTAATCTTTTACATATGTACTTAATGAAGAAAAATTGATGACTACTAAAAGACTAAATCAAGAAAAGAGGAAATAGATCTTGATAAAGATTCTTGCATGATTAGAAGTAAAGATCATCATTATCATGTGCTTGCTTCATGAGCTTTATATTCTGTCAAATAAATGTGTAGAATTCACTCCTATGTGGTTACTTCATTAAAAAGGAGATCTATGAAAAATAACCACCATATTTAAAAATACACATTACATATATGATAAAGCAATATGTGATTTAGAACAAGCATCAAAAGCATGATATATAAAAGCTTAAGCAACCTTTTTGATAGAAAGTAATAGTGATAAATCTATGCATCAAAAAGATGAATTTGTGATATCTTATTTGCTCAAAGTATGCATTGATGACATCATTTTTGGTTCTACTAATGAAGAGTTATATTGCAAAGTGAGTTTGAAATATGATGAATGAATTAACATCTTCTCTCAAACTCCAAATTAAGACAAACAGGAAAGGGGATCTTCATTGACCAACGTTAGTCCACAAGAAAACTCTTATAGAAGATTGGCATGAAGAAGGTATATCTATGACCCCATCTTGTTGAATTTGAAAAGGATGAGCAAAGTAGATCTATTGTGTTAAAGCTGTGTTGAAGCATGATAGAATAATTATTTTATCATACAGCTAGTAGACCAGATTGTATGCTCATTATGTGACCTTGTGCAAGACTTCAATCTACCTTTAATTAATCATATTTTATTGATAACAAATAAATCATAATCTGAATTTTGATAGAAATAAATGTTTAAGATAAATTGATTAAAACATAGTTAACATATCTTATTGATAATTATCTTAAGCAAATAGAATCTAAACTAAATTGACTTGAACTATCTTGGTTAATGAATCTATCTCTTTAGTTCAAATGATATGTGCTTGCTTATATTTAGGCAATCTCTTGAGTAAAGTGACTCAACATGCAACTATTGTCATATCTTATATTGAGTCATCTAGTTAAAAAATATATATGTTGGATGAATGCTTTGTATCTTAAAGAAACTAATGACCTTTCTTCAAGAAAGAAAAATGAGAAATTTCAACTTGAAGGATATCTTCATGTAAGATACACTAAACATTCACATGCAAACAAGAGAGAGGATCTTCTTCAGCCAAAAGTTCACACATAAGAAATCTAGTTTGGCTTGAAGAACATATAATGAATAGGTAATTTAGATACCCTTCTCACAAATTAGTTGAGCAAAGTCAGTAACTTAAATCTTATTATGGCATGATTAAATTCTTTAATTATTAATTTTTGATATCATGTCTATATGTGTATTGACTGACTTATACTTTTAGAAATTATTTCATGGTTTGCCCAAACTAAAATATATCTTTGCCTATGTCATAACCATGAAATACACAAGTATATGCTTAAAATGTTGATGTAAAATAACTTGTGAGAAGTTATGAATCCTTGAGCATAATGAAAATGTTGTTTGCATGATATACATATATATGATACGTAAGATTAATTCTCTATTCTGCTCTCTCATGAAAATTACTTGAGAATAACAAAAATAGAGAGAGATAAAGAAAAGAAAATGGATATTATTCAAGAGAAGTAAAATCCAAGTAGAGGCAAACACTTCAATCTTAAGGAAAAGCAAAACAAACTTAATATATTCGACACATTTGTGAGACTTGTGTGAGCATTCTTTTGGAAGGGATAAAATCCATAATTAATTACACTTAAACAGGGAGGTTTTGAAGTAAACATTTTAACCTTTCTATATTGCTCATCATAGGGATGGTGCCAATGGAGAGACTAGTGGTAGTACCCGGCACTATTTGACCCAACTATTCGGTGTAGGGCATATTAGGGACGGCACAAGAGGGAGGCTAGTGGTAGTACCTCGTGCCCCTTCCCAACTCCATCGGATAGGGAGCAAATAGAGTATAGAGCATAAGAAAGTAAAAATGAAAGACAAAGTAAATGAAAGTATATAAGAAGAATTAAGTTTTTTTTTATCACTTGAAAACATAATTTAAGGATGAAATCAATGCAAGATAATATTTAAATAGGAGGAGTTTATTTGAAAAGAATTGATTTTGATCCTTGACATGCTTGTTCTTATTATTTTAATGTATGACTTAACACTTAATATAGTGTGCATATGGTATGATGTCTTGATTTATGGGTTCTCAATGTTTTACAATGCTTCATGCTTGGATAATTTGATTGAATATTTGGAATACTATATAAATTTTTTTTGTATTGTTAAAAAGAAATTTCAGATTTGTCATTCACAATCATCGTTAAAATCTGAAAGGTGAATAAATTTGTAAAAAGGAGAAGAGAAGGATATTTCTATTTAGGCAAAATGAATTGAGTTTGTTCTATCCTTCAAACCTTGGTATATAATGTGCTAAACATAAATACAAATATTCTGAATATCCTCTTATATGTGTGAAATATGTGTCTTCAATCATAATGATTTAAGATGAGCTACAATGTGGAAGATCCATATCTCAAATTATGACTTTAAAAGCCTCTATTGAAAATCTTTATGAAATTCAGAATCTAATTTTGTATAAAAGCTTAAACTCAATATGATTTCTAAATAAAATCTTAATTTAAGAAAAACAGAATTAATTTTGATGCCTTGGTTGATTGCTCCGATACGCATCCGAAACATATCATTTCTTATCTTCAAAGTATACTAATATTGGTCTAAATGATGTGTCTTTCAATGATCTTAATTGCAAACAAATATTTTTAAATATATGAGTTTATTTTGATATTAAAAAGATTTATTATGCTTCATGTATCCATTGCAGAAAAACTATAATTAAGAAATTGAGTTCTATAAATAGATATACTTCAATGATCATCTATATGTTTTTCTCTCCTACATTATTAAAGACTTCCATCAATAGAGTGAATGATCTTAAAACTAGAAATATTTCAGTTCACTCAAATGACTCTAAAAGAAAGAAAATGTAAATGCTTTTGAAAGAAATTGAGCTTCAAATGAATCATTTTCTGATTAATATTTCTATACATTTTCTCTAAGATTAAGAGAAAGCATAACTTGTTCGTAAAGGATTAGAAAGAGTAATTACTACAAATTTTGGAATAATACTAGATTACTCTACATTCTCGATATTACAGAATTTCAGTGTTATTCACGTTTATCACTAAAATCTGAAATTCAACAATTTAAAATGATTAAAGAAGAATGCATCTTTTGAGGGGGAGCTTTAGATATTCAGTATCCTATCCCAAAGACACTTTATTTTGATGCATACTTTGAATTTTATGGATTGATTTTGATGAACCTCCTTATATTGCAAGACATGCTTTAATTTCCTTGAGATGAGTTCTATAAAGGTTGTCTTATCTCAAACCTTGAGTCTTATGAAAATAAGCTGAAATATATTTTTGAGATTGACAATCTTATTGAACATTATCTTAGGATTCTAAACTCTTAAATGGAATGATCAATTGAGGGGGAGAAAGAAAATTTCAGAAGGAGAGGTCTTATGGAACTTAATCGCATAAATCTATAACTAAAGGAGAGAGAAAGAACACTAAATGAAAAGTGATTCTAATACTCTCCAATATGTATCATCTGAAATTTAAATCTGAAAATCTGTATGATACACCTTGAGGCGTGTTATTTGGTTAGTATATCTCATGCATCACTCTTGAACCAAATTGCAAATCTTAAGAGCCTCTAATTTAATGAAAAAGGGGGAGAATAATGTGTTAAATTTTCTTGAGTATCTCTTAGAAAATCTATTTTTGGAACTTCAATTTTGTGCAAATTCATTATTTTATGTATCAAATTATGCTTATTTTCTAAAGGAATAAAAGAAAGTCTTTAAAAGAGCTCAAAGATGTATCAAAAATTGCATAAACTCATATTTTGGTATTTGTGCCCCAATGCTCTTATTATCATATAAGAACTTTGAAGTCATTAAGAATTAATGATCCAACATGATGATATGTTTTTCCAAATATATAAGTTTTGATCTTTTACTCTGAAAATTAATTAAATTGCTCTCATGTTGATAAAATACTTAATAGATTGGGCAAAAGGTCTTAAACGAACAAGCTTTCATACTCAGTGAAGAGAGGTTAGATTTCCACTCATGTTTTTCCTTGAATATCATTTGTAGTACTTCTTGAATTAACCTAAGGAAGATTCCACCTACACTTGATTAGAAAACTATCTGTGGTATCAAATTAGAAAACCTCTTGAATTCACACTCGATGTGTTCTGCTCTGATCTTTGTGCTTAATGTTTCACTATCTTTTTGATGTTGTCAAAAAGGGGGAGAAATATCTAAGTATATGCTATATACCTCAGAATGCTTTATTACTTTGAATTGAATACAAATCAGCTTAAAATTTAAATATGTTAATTGTGTTAAGCTGATTAAATCTAAAGCATTATCATGAAGTATGTTTTTACATATATATGTTTTCTACTTCATGCAACTTAGCTATGTATTATTTCTAGAAATCAATATCTTTTATATTACATATACTCCAAGTTTTGTCATCATCAAAAAGGGGGAGATTGATGACCCAAAGATTGATTCATAGATTGATTTTGATGATCACAAAACCTTGAAGTATAGATACTAATGTTTATGTTGCAAGGAGAAAGATATTTATTTTGCAAGGAACATAGCAAGTTGGGAGAACACAAGAAGGCCTCCAAAGCTCTCAAGTTGGAAGAAAGCTACAATTTATTGGCCCAAGCTTAAAGTTCAAAGGATTCAAATTGGAGGAGTAAAATCAAAGAAAAAAATTCAAAAGAATAGTCTTCGAGTCGACTCCTGAGGAATTCGAGTCGACTCCAATGTTTACCGAGTCGACTCCGGGGAAGCATGAGTCGACTCCTAGGAGTCACAGGCAGAAAAGTCAGAGAGCAGTTTTCGGGTCTGAGATTCGAGTCGACTCCAGTGGAACGCGAGTCGACTCCGATGGTTGGTAGGTCGACTCCAAAGAAAGCAAGAGTCGACTCTCAGCGGAACACAAGGAAAAAGTCAGAGAGCATTTCATGGACTCTGAGATTCGAGTCGACTCCCGCAATACACGAGTCGACTCCGAGACTGCGCGACCATCAACAGACAGAAGATCAAGTTACTGCCTCTGAGATTCGAGTCGACTCCCAGACAGCTCGAGTCGACTCCACGATAGCTTCACGTCAAAAGGCAGAAGACCAACTTTCAGAAACTGAGAGCCGAGTCGACTCCGAGGAAGTTCGAGTCGACTCCAAGACTGGATGAGCCAAAAGACAGAGGATTGGGAGTTCGGGCTCTGAGATTCGAGTCGACTCCCAGGACAGTCGAGTCGACTCGAGAGGACAAAATTCAAAATTGGATCCACGGACTTCAGTGGATGAGCCGACTCCGAAATTGCCAGGTCAGCTCCAGAAGTTGGCGAGTCGACTCCAGGTTAAGCCGAGTCGACTCCCAGTCAAGGCATGCACT
Organism: Phoenix dactylifera; assembly: GCF_051530095.1. Taxonomy (NCBI): domain Eukaryota; kingdom Viridiplantae; phylum Streptophyta; class Magnoliopsida; order Arecales; family Arecaceae; genus Phoenix; species Phoenix dactylifera. The sequence continues at coordinate 21,996,039 of NC_143199.1, read as the reverse complement.
TTAATTCAAATTTGGAACAGTGGCCGAGTCGTCTCCAGTAAAGCACGAGCCGACTCCTGCAACAGGCGAGTCGACTCCTGATCGCGCGAGTCGACTCCGATCCCAACGGTAATATTGTCAGGAAGTGCAGACTGTGTCCAACGGCTCTATTTTTGTCTCTAACGGCTATATTCTTGTTTCCACGCCATCTAAAGCTATAAAAACAAGAAGAGAGCTAGGGGAGAAATCATGAAAATGGGAGAGATCATCTAGGAAAGAGATCTCAAAGAGATTACAAAGGAAATCTCCCACAAGCACAAAAGGGCCATCCAAAATGAAATAGAGAGAAGAAGAGCATCCAAGTGAATCCGAAAGCTTCCTCTCCATCCGTGTGCTGCCTCGGGGATCCTCTACTTCATGCCAAATCAGAGGAGGATCAAGTAAAGAAGAAGCCGAGCTCCTCCATCTTCAAAACTCGTTTGAGGGCTTCTCTTTACTCTATTTGTTTATATTGTCATATCTGCTTGTTTAAGAAGCTTTGATTTGTTTTTATTCTTTGTTTTAATATCTTGTAACTTGATTCAATCAAGGGATTGAATCAAGGGGTTAAAGGTTTGTTGGTGAGCCAAAGGGAAAACCAACGGATTAAGGTTTGTTGGTAAGCCAAAGGGAAAACCAACGGGATTAAGGTTTGTTGGTGAGCCAAAGGGAAAACCAACGAGGTTTAGGTTTGTTGGTGAGCCGAGGGTAAAACCAACGTGTAAGGGTTTGATTGTGAGCCCGGGAAAACAATCGGGGTTGGTTCTAGTCGGTGAGCCTGGGAAAACCGACCGAGTTTGTTGTGCGCTCGTATAACAACAAGTTGGGTTGTGAGCTTGTAAAACAACCGGCTGTAATCGGTAGGATTATAGTGAAATTCCCAAGAGGTCTTGGGGAGTGGATGTAGGTGCTGGGGTGCACCGAACCACTATATGTCCTTTGTGTTTGTAATGCCTCTAGTTATTGTCTAACTAACACACTTACTTACTTAGATAAATTGCTTGCTTAATTCTTATCCGCACATCCTTTAGTTGCAAGCATATTTAATCAAGTCGAAGTCTATACATCAAACCCTTGCTAAGTTTAACTTTCACTGTGCATCTATACAACTTAGCATAGTTAATCAAAAAGTACTAGAAGTAGTTTAAAAGTTTTAAAAGACCCAATTCACCCCCCCCTCTTGGGTTGTATCTACTGGGCAACAGACGCGTTTTACATCAAATCTGTTCATAACCATCGAGATGACCACAGCATCATCGTGGGGAGTTTCGACTCTCTCCAAGTCCTCATCTGAGAACGAGATGGTTTCTGAGGCGCGTAGGCACTTCGGGGGGGTTCCTTCCTCTGGAGCTTCTCCGACCGAGGCCCCGCCTCGGATGGTGTTGATGGTGCCGGCGATGGGCCTGTTAGCATTAGGATCTTCGGGCTGTGCGGCTCTCTCCGCTGGCCTTTTCTCTTCACGCCGGCTTCGTACGAACCGTTCGAGTACTCCTCGGCGAATGAGTGCCTCGATCTCGTCTCGGAGCTGGAAGCAGTCCTCCGTATCATGGCCATAATTCCGGTGGAAACGACAGTACTTCCGGGGATTGCGCCAAGCTCCAGAATCTCGTCTCGGGGGGGGGGGGGGCGGAAATAGTCCCGGCCCTCGATTTCCATGAGAATCTCGGCCCGAGGAGCAGTAAGAGGAGTGTAATTTTCGTACCTCCCATTGGGTATGCGGGCCCGTGGTGGAGACCTCGGGCGGAGCGGGGACCTTTGCCGAGGTGGTCCCCGTAATCGGTGTGGACTCTTCAGACGGGGCAGATTCTTGGCATGGCGCGGGGACGGGCTTCTAGGGTGGCCGCGCTCCTCGCGGCGTCTTTTCTGCTTCTTGGAAGTCTGCTCGGCCCCGCTCCGTCTAACGGCAACAGCTTCCTCGGCTTTCGCGTACTTCCGCGCCCGAACCAACATTTCAATGAGGTCAGCAGGGAAGTTCTTCTCAATGGAGAAGAGGAATCTGTAAGACCGGGCTCCAGTCTTTAGTGCTGACATGGCGATTGACTGGTCAAGCTCCCAGACTTCCCATGTTGCGGGGGTAAATCGGTCCAAATATTTCCTAAGGGACTCTCCCTCTTTTTGTTTTATATCGAGGAGGAAGTCCGAGGTCCGCCGCTGGGGTCGGCTGGCAGCAAAGTTGCTGGCGAACTGTCTGCTGAGCTGCTCGAAGGAGGAGACGGTGCTTGGCTTCAGCCCGGTAAACCAAAGCCGGGCTGCTCCTCGGAGTGTTGCTGGGAAGGCTTTGCAAAGCATGGCCTCCGAGGCTCCCTGCAGGGCCATTAAGGCCCGATAGCTTTCCAGGTGGTCAGGGGGTCGGTCCTACCGTTGTAAGGCTCCACCTGGGGCATCTTGAATCTTGGCGGGACCGGCTCATCTTCAATTTGTTGGGAGAAGGGGGACCTCGTGGTGAACTCGAAGTCACCATCGCGTTCCGACCTCCTTCCGTGGAGTGCCTCAATCTGGCGCTCCAGCTTCTCGACCTTCTTGTCGAGCTCATCATTCTGGGGGATCGCCGCGGCGGTCTGCTCCGGCGCAGGTTGCCTTGGGACTGACTCGGCTTCTGACGGTTGTGGCCAGCCACCAGGACCTCTCACCGGGTATTCCCTCCAGGGGGAGGCCTGAGCTTGGGAATCTTGACCTCGGAGGGAGAATCCGCTTGCAGGAGGCACCGGCTGAACTGGGGCTGGGGGGAGCGGTGCCGTTGGGATGCCCCTGGGTTGCAAGCTTTGGACAGCAGTGGCCAAGGCCTGGACCTGTTGCACCAGGGCATCAAACTGCTCCGGCCGAACTCGGAGAGTTGACTCGGCCGGAGGTGGCGAGTTCTGGACAGAGTGTCCAGGACTGGGTGGAGGACGTCGAGAGGCATTAGAAGCTCCCTTGCTTCTCAGCTTCATGGCCGCAACTCGGGCCCTTCCTCTAGCGCCAAAAGTTGCTGGAAATTGGACCGGGGGCGACCGTCGGCTGAGGGGGGAGGAGCTCCTGCTGGTGGAACGGTGGGTGGCGGTACGTCGGCTGGTGGCGTCCTCCTGGAGACCTGCAAGAAGCCGGTGGCCGGGGTTTCCGGCGCCGGCCCTCCGACGCTTAAGTCAGAAGGGGAGCAGTATATGAGTGGAGATAGCAGTAGGTGGGAGAGAGGAGAATGTTTCTCTTCTCATTTTCTGTTGTTCTTGTCGTCCCTCCCCCCGGGTTCCCTTTTATAGAAGGATATTATATTACCTGGGAGGTGACAGGGCAGATTGTCCTCTTCGTGATAATTGAGCACAATCATGTTCATTAATGGCGTTGTGGAGGATGAGACCGGATCAGACCGGAGTCAGCGAATTGTCGTGGTTGATCGGACCTGGTGGAGTGGTTCAACCGCCCGCTGTGGAGGGCCCGGGGTCCGTAGATAACAAGCGCATTAATTGTTGAGTGAACCGATGATCAGGGAAAGCCATACGTTTTGATGGTCAATTGATCCGGAGATCATCTTGAGCCGTGTTCATTAATGGTTGAGTGCACTGGAGGCCTGCAGAGGCCATGTGCATTAATGATCGGGTGTGCCGGAGGCCTGCGAAGGCCATATGCCTTAATGGCTTGACGACGATAGCAGAGTACGGTGGAGTTGGATATCTAGTTGTCAGGTTCTCTCTAAGGAATCAGGCCGGAGTCGAATATTTGGACAAGGCATTTTGGGGCTCGGCACCTGGCCAAGCCAGTTGCCCAGTGGGGTGCCTTCAACTCGAGGTCGGCGCATTCTGGTCGGCGCTCCCTGGTCGGGCGCCTTCTGGTCGGCGCGACCTGGTCGGGCGCCTTCTGGTCGGTGCGACTTGGGTTTTCCCCCAACATGTATTTTGGTCTAAAAAAATTATAAATCTAAAATAACTTTCCGACGCATGCTTAAAATACTTTTTCGAAAAAGCTATATTTTGAAGCTTCTTCCAAATAGACATTTTCAAGCAAATCAAAAATAGCTTTTCGATTTTTTATCAAAATTTTTGTTCTATTTAAAAGTATTTTTGGAGAGTCAAAAAGTATTTTCTGGTTTACCAAAAGCTCTGTCAAAGAGGACTCTAGTCTCCTCCTTGTCAATTCCATTTTAGTGCATAGAAAAAAAAAGAGCTCGTTAGCATGGTGCATGAACAAATTGGTTCCAGACAGAGTGAGGGAAGCAGATCGGTTGTGCTGCCCAGAATAGCAATTACTCATTTTGAGATGACTTGTTAAGTTATTTATTTATTTATTATGCGAGATGAGTACCTAAGATGGTGACGTGTGGTCGTGTAAAGGCCAAAATGACTTTCTCCAAAAATATACTGAAATATCAGTCTGAACAGGAATTCTAAAAATAGATTGTTTTATCCATGTCTCTAGCATATATAAGGCCCAATAGCTCCATATCGAAAAGACTCGTTTCAGAGCCTGTGCATATGAGGCGGACGTCTCCAAATCCTGCAGACGCATTTTGCAAGAAAAATAAAATCGGAGAGAGGTGAAGAATGCTTGCATGAAGCCGCAGAACTGTACAATATCTGGCAGGGAAGCCCTATATTCCCCTTCATGTGGCCCCCACATGGGCACTGGGTGCCTCATGTGCCCCGCGGAGGCGGAGGCGTAACATTTGGTATCAGAGCCGAGGACGGCTCTTGTCCAATGGTGGAAAAGGTGTGAGGCCTAATAGTCCCACATCGGAAAAACTCGTTACAAAGCCTGGGCATATGAGGCGAGTGTCTCCAAATCCTGCAGACGCGTTTTGGGAGGAAAACAAAACCGAAGATATTTTTATTATTGGATATTGCATTAATTTCTTAAAATGGTACCTAATTTTGGATTTACCATATTAAGAAGATTCTATGAGGTTTTTTTTTTTGTAAAAGATTCTGTAATCTTTAATATTAATCATTGTTTTGAAACAACTCGGACTTTTTCATTTTTAGATTTTAAATCGGTCATCCAATGGGATTGCCAAAACCATGGTTATTAAACAAAAACTGTATATCTAAAATCTTGGTTTTATTATGGGTGCCTATATTTTTATGTTCAGAATCAGCATATTCCGTGATATCAACCAATGCTATTAATATACTAGTATGTTAATATTAGTAATTCTATTTACATATTATTAACATATCTTAAAAAGGTTCTAATAAATATCATAAATTAATGTATGAAAAGTAGAAGTTAATTTTGAAATTACAATGTTGATCAAGTATGAAATATTATGGATCTATCCTCTGAGAAGAGGGTGCAAATCAATATTGCAATCTCAAAATATCTTAGGTTCAGTTTCCTTGTGTCTTTATATCATAATTTGAGATCTTGACGTCATGCCCTGAACCATCACCCAGGTCAGCCATATGAAACAGTCACACACTCTTTAGAGCAAAGCTCCAGGGAATATACTAGACTTGAAAATCAATTATAGTCTCTCTTATCTATGAACAATAATAATCTCATTTTATAACAAGTAACAAATTTGTACAAAATTACAAAATTCATTCATCCAACTAGAAATAAGGATGCTCTATCTATTCATTTCTTCCACTTGTGATCTCAACCATAGCCAAGTATTATACAACCTATAACTCTGGAAAAAAAAAGGGAGGGTTGTGAGCTTTACAGTATAGTAAGAATCTCTACATACTCACACCAATATAATAATATAGTTTGAAAATAGTAATAAGCAACATCAACATAAAAATATAAATTATGAAACCTATTTTCAAACATCAAATATAACTCAATTAAATAAACAAATATCCGTATATAGATACATCAAATATTCAACTTATCAAAAGAGATAAATCATGACATACCAATAAGTAAAACCTTATTATTCAGCATTAGTTTCATGTGTCTTAGCATTCGTTTCTCATTATCTCAATTTCAAGTTTCATAGCAATTATTTTTTCGGCTTTGGACTAACCAAGATCATGACCCAGTCCAAGACTGTTAAACAAAATCCCACGCATCAGCCTGTGGAGGCTATCTCATGCATATGTCCGTGGAGGCTATCTCATGCATATGCCCGTGGAGGCTATCCCATGTATAAATTCGTTGAGGCTATCCTACGCATAAGCCTGTGGAGGCTATCTCATGCGTAACCCATGGAGGCTATCCCATGTGTAACCCATGGAGGCTATCTCACGCATAAGCTCGTGAATGCTATCTCATGACGAGGTTAGTCTAAACCATATCTTTTTTGTCTGATTTGCATGTTATTTTTCTCAAATCGCTTTCCATTTACATAATATATTTCTCACAAATTCAAGGTAGCTGGTTCACATAATCATGTTTTCAATATCTGATATATATATATTAATCATACAAGTATATTTGTACTGAAAATTATATAAAACATACCATCACATGCCAAATCAAATCTATCAATGTAAATCTCACAATGCAAATCTTACGATATAAATCTCATGATGCAAAACTAGCGGTACGAATTAATAAATGTGTATGCTATTGTCCAAACGTGACAATCCAAGAAGGGGAGGTGAATTGGGTTTTTCAAATTTTAACTCTTAATAGTACAGCGGAATGAAATTAATTCTAAGTACTTTTCAAAAATATAAAATTCAGAAATAAAGATAATGGTCACACACACAAAGACGCAAAGTTTTATAGTGATTTGGGGCACTTCAAAGCACCTACGTCCACTCCCCAAGACTTCCCTTAAGAATTCACTATAATCTGTCTGATTACAGCCGGATTGCTTTTCCAAGCTCACAATCCAAACCTTACAATTGGTTTTACGGGATCACCAATTAAACCTATCCGTTGGTTTTGCGGGCTCACCAACAAACCTAACCGTTGGTTTTACGGGCTCACCAACAAACATTTATCCCCAAGTTTCAATATTTGAAACTTGTTACAAACAAATGTAAAGAAATTGATATGTATACAAAATAATTATTGCTCAATTTGAAATAAAAGCAAACTCAGTAAGTTGAGCAATGGTTGATTATGCTTTAGATTTTTGCCGATGAAAAAATGGCGCCGTGTAGAGCTGGAGCTTTGACTATTGATGGATCTCTCTTTGAATGCTTTTCTAATTTGCTCAGTTCCTTGCTCTAATTCAGTAGCTCACAGCAAAATAAACTTTCTTTTTGGCTCAAGCTTTCGATTGCTTTCTTTGAATACTCTTTTTCTCACTTCTTTTTTTTCCTTCTCATGATCCCAGTTGAATCCTTTGTTTCTTATAGTCTCTAAGAAGGAGGAAGTACATTACTAGCCGTTAGACACAAAAATATAGCCGTTACTAACATTTTTCCTCTATACTGTTCTTCTGAAAATATAGCCGTTAAAGCTGCCAGTCGATTTGGAGTCGACTCGTGTAAACTTGGAGTCGGCTCGGCTGGACTTGGAGTCGGCTCGAACTTCTGAGGTGTCGACTCGAGTTCGGATCCTTAAAAATTGATCTTCTGGCATTTATTGATGGAGTCGGCTCCGGATTTGCTAGAGTCGACTCGACTAACTATTCTTTTGAGCTTGCTTTTTGTTCTTCCCTTTGAGTGAGTCGGGTCGAAGATTCTTGGAGTCGACTCGGACATTGTTCATCCAAAAATCGGGTTTCCGTCTTTTTCTTAGGGAGTCGACTTGATATTTTCTGAAGTCGACTCGGCCACTGTTCATCCGAAATTCAGGTTTCTATCTTTTTCTCAGTGAGTCGACTCGATATTTTCTGGAGTCGACTCGGGCACTGTTCATCCAAAAATTGGATTTCTATCTTTTTCTCAGAAAGTCGAATGGATGTTTCCTGGAGTCGACTCGGCCACTGTTCATCCGATATTCGGGTTTCTATCTATCCTGAGAGTGTCTCAGAGAGTCGACTCAAGCTTCCAATGAGTCAACTCGACCATTGTTTCTAACTTTTGTTCTTTAGCTTATTTCGAAAGGAGTCATCTCTTGATCCTTTGGAGTCGACTTGCACTTTGCTAGAGTCGACTCGAGCTCTACATGAGTTGGCTCATGAGCGTGCCAGAAATATGCCACTTTTTCTGTTTGTGTCAGAGTCGACTCGAACCCTACTTGAGTCGACTCAAGGACTGTTCCTTGGCCATTAACTGATCCAAAGTGTTTTCATTTTAATCCTTACTAATTTATCTTGAATTATTTCGATATTTTTCTGAAACACTAAACATAAAATCATTAGTATAATAATATATTCTCAATGACTTTGTAACATCAAAATCTTACAAGGATCAATAATTTCCTTCTTTTTGATGATTACAAAACATTGAGTGTAAGCAGAATATTATGCAAGTAAAGTGTTATGTATCAGATGAGTCCGAATAGTCTATAGCAAAATGACATTAAATGCTTCCCCTATCTTGTTCATTAAAATGCCAAAATTATCATATTTTTGCATCAATATTTACATGCTTCCCTTATATAAATGCTCCCCCTTACTTTTGTATCAAATCAGTTGTGTCAAAGTAAGAGTTTGAATAAGATTTACTCCCCCGTTTTCTTTCTTTTTATTTATCTCCTCTCCCCCATGTTTTCCATATTTCTTCTTCCCCTTTTTGTTATCATCAAAAGGAGTGATTTATCGCTTGTGGTATAGTTGTTTGAAACTTTTATCTGAAGTCTTTGTTACTTGTTAGGTAAAATGCTTATAACCATACAATGAACATTTCACACAAAAACAATTGCTAAAAGAGATAATACTGAAAGTGAATTTTGTATTCATTGTAGACAGTCAATGCATATTACAAAAAGATTTGTCAGTACACTTAGTCTACTCTTCATCAGATGGGATGTCTACATGAGTGGTAGAGGATCTTTTTTCAGTGGGTCGAGTAGGCTGAGCAGGCCGAGCTGCTTCTCTCGCAATTTGTAGATCTAGTCTTCCTATAATGCTGCTGAAGGAGTACAATATGTTTTTGAATGAGTCTCCTTGTGAAAGTGTGAAATCCTCTACGACTGTTTTAATTCTTTGTAGTCCTTGTTCAATCTTTCCTCTCAAAACAGCTGCTTCCTTAGCAAAATCAGATATTTCAGTCTGATCAGGAGCTATTATCTTCTCTAAGATATGTTTAACCTCATCAGAAATACTTTGTATGTTCTGCTCAATCAGGGCTACTCTCTCAGTCAACTGAGAAGTCTCAGCTCGGCTTTTAGTAGTCACTTCATCCACAATGAAGCTAGCCAATGTCTGTAGCTGATCTTCATATAATCTATGAGAGGATTTAGCTGGCTGGTCTGTAGAGGTAGGAGGTGGAATGGGTGCAGCTAGAGTGGGTGAGGAGGATCTGTGTGAACTTTTCGGCTATGCTCAACTGGGTTCTCCTTCAGTCAGTGGGTGCTGCCCAAAGTCTCTCTTCTCCCACTTTCCTTCTATATTCTAAACCTCATTCTATGTAGTGACTTTGCATTGGAGACATCGGTGTTGTACAAAAGTCTTTTGGGTTTCCCATCAGTGATTTGGACTCCAAACTCCCTAAATATCAATGTAATTGCCATACCATAGGGTAAACTAGCTTTGACCTTACTGGCTGCTTCACTCATGTATAGCATTATCATCTTAGGCAAGTTTAGGCACATACCCTCAATTACACAATGCATCACAATGATATCTCTCTCAGTGATAAAGTCAAATCTGCCAGTTTTAGGAAATAGGATCCTACCAATAATATGATGTAGCAACCTCATTTCCATTGACAGTTGATTTGCATAGATAACTTCTAGTGGACTCACTTCATCTCGCCCTAGGATAACTTTCAAAGCAGATTCCTTCTCCCCATGCACTGTTAGGGCTGGACCATCAGTGGGCATTTTCAAAACTCGGGAGATTAGTTGCTCATCCACCAATATTTCTTTCCCCTTCACTGTACATACAAAACCTCCTGAACCTCTTCTCAGGAAACTATAGAAGTCTCTGACTAGGTCCGGGTAAGTTGGCAAGTCCAAAGAACAAAGATATCCCCAACCAAGATCCTTAAGCTTCTGCCCTATTTGGAGTCCCTCTTGCTCTAAAAACTCAAAATCAATCCTTCTACCGGTCGTCGCTACCTTCCTGCACAAGATCTTGGTGACAGAGCGGGAGAAGGGACTGGAGATGAAGGTATAGCGGCAACTATAGGTCCTTCACGGATTGGAGCATCATTTCTATATTTTGTTCTTCTTTCCTCAATCGGTGCCCTAGCGGATTTCTTCTTCCTCACGGCAAGTTGTTTTCTTGGACCTATTTCCGTGAAATCTAAGGAAAATCAAGAGAAAACTAGGGTTGATCCTAAGAAATCTCGCAATGGAGGGTTAGGAAGGGTTTTAGGGCTTGAAGGGAAAGAGTTTGAAATGAAAAGGATTCGAGTCATTCTGTCTTTTTGAATAGGTCGTCTCGACCTCGAGTCGACTCATGTGTTTACCGCGAGTCGGCTCGACCACGAATCAACTCGAATAAGTCCTCGAGTTGGCTCAAGCACAGTCTAAACAAGATTTTTTTAAAAAATCTTCTCCAAGTTAGATTTGATCTATGGGATCAACAACGCTCATAAGGAGAGTTCAATTTTGATCATTTGAGCATCGTTTTGAATTACATGAAGGACTTTTAGAGATGAAAGGAGTGCTTTATGAAATATTGAACTTATTCTTAAGCAAAGGGGTCACATATTCCTAATTCTCTTCTAAGCATACAAAATCTATCTTCACCTAGAGATTTTGTGAATATATCTACTAGTTGTCTCTCAGTGCTTATAAACTCAAGACTTATATTCGCATTTTGTACATGGTCTCTAATAAAATGGTATCTTATTTCGATATGTTTAGTTCTTGAGTGTTGTACTAGATTTTTAGATAAGTTAATTGCACTTGTATTATCACATTTTATGAAAATTTTATTACGTTTGATTCCATAGTCTCTTAACTGCTGCTTGATCCACAATACTTGTGCACAGCAACTTCCAGCAGCAATGTATTCGGCTTCAGCTGTTGACAATGCCACTGAATTTTACTTTTTACTGTACCATGAGATTAAGTTAGCCCCTAAAAATTGGCATGTGCCATTAGTGCTCTTCCTATCTAACTTACATCCTGCAAAATCAGCATCTGAGTAAGTAATTAATTCAAGACTTGATTCCTTAGAATACCATAGGCCTATTTTGTATGTTCTTTTTAAATATTTTAGAATTCTTTTAACAGCATTAAGATGTGATTCCTTAGGTTCTGTTTGATATCTAGCACACATACACATGCTAAATAGTATATCAGGCCTACTTGCAGTAAGATAGAGCAATGATCCAATTATACCTCTATAGAATTTAGTGTCAATGCTCTTACCTTTTTCATCACGATCAAGCTTACTAGAGGTTGCCATTGGAGTCCCCAATGCATTGCTTTCCTTCATCCCATATTTCTTAAGTATTTTTCTTGTGTACTTAGCTTAGTTGATGAAGATCCCCTCCTTGGTTTGCTTGATATGAAGTCTGAAAAAGAAATTAAGTTCTCCCATCATGCTTATCTCGAACTCACCCGGCATCAACCTAGCAAATTCCTTGCAAAGCAATTCATCAGTAGCACTGAATATAATATCATCTATGTATATTTGAATTATTAGAAGATTTTTATCTTTCTTCTTTAAAAACAATGTTTTATCTACATTTTCTCTACTGAAATCATTATCTGGAAGAAATTTACTTAACTTATCATACCATACCCTGGGTGCTTGCTTTAATCCATATAATGCCTTTTGCAATTTAAATACATGGTTTGGAAATTCATAATTTTCAAATCTAGGAGGTTATTCTACATATACCTCCTCTGATATGTATCCATTTAAGAATGCACTTTTTACATCCATTTGATAAAGTTTAAAATCTATGTAACATGAGCAAAGATTTCATCAAAATCTATTTCTTCTTTCTGATTATAACCCTTAGCTACTAATCTGGCTTTGTTCCTTGTTACTACCCCATTTTCATCTAGTTTGTTTCTAAAGATCCATTTGGTTCCAATGACCTATTATTTTTAGGTCTTTCTGTTAATATCCATACATTATTTCTTTCAAATTGGTTTAGTTCTTCTTGCATTACACTAATCCAGTTTTCATCATTTTCTGCTTCTTCAAATATTTTAGGCTCTAATTGTGATACAAAGGCAAGATAATTATTAATATTTCTTAAAGAAGATCGAGTTCTTATCCTTTGTGATGGATTACCTACTATTAAATCTTTAAGGTGTCCATGCACATACCTCCATTCTTTAGGTAGATCCAGAGGTTATGGTGGACTTTGATCATCTTTCTTTTCTTTCTCATCTTCCTTTGATGTACTTTTTTGTTCTTGAGTTGGTGTATCATGAATGGTTAACTTCTCAAGCTCGAACGTTTCTGTATCATCATCAAAAACACTTTCTTTCCTAGAGGACTCACTGTCAGATTCATCAAAAATAACATTAATTGATTCTTCAACAACCATAGAATTCTTGTTGAAGATTCTGTATGCCCTGCTAGAGGTAGAGTATCCTAGGAAAATATCCTCAACTGACTTGGCATCAAATTTGCTTAAATTCTTCTTACCATTATTTAGAATAAAATATCGACAACCAAAAACTCAAAATTATTTGACAATTGGTTTCTTGTTTTTCCAAAGTTCGTAGGAAGTTTTCTTTGTAATTGGTCGGATTAAAACATGGTTCAAGATATGGCAAACAGTGTTTATAGCTTCAACCCAGAAGTACTTTGGAAGATTTGACTCACATAACATAGTGCCAGCCATTTCTACCATGGTCCTATTCTTCCTTTCAACAACCCCATTTTGTTGAGGCATTTTAGGAGCTGAAATTGGTGAGAAATACCATTTTCATCGCAAAATTCTTCAAAGTACTGATTTTCAAATTCAGTTTCATGATCACTACGAATAGCAACTAAAGTAATATTCTTTTTAGTTAAAATATTTTTGTAAAACTTCAAAAAGGTTGAAAAGGCTTCATTTTTATCTGCAAGGAATGAAATCCATGTATATCTTGAAAAATCATCTATTATTACTAGTCCATACTTTTTGCCTCCTAAACTTTAGTTCTAATGTGTCCAAATAAATCCATGTGGATGAGTTGTAAAGGCCTAGTAGTTGAAACTATATTTTTTAATTTAAAAAATGACCTTATTTGTTTACCCAATTGACATGCACCACAAATTTTATTCTTTTCATAAGTTAATTTTGGCAAACCTTTCACTAACTCCTTTTTGACTAGTTTTAAAATTAATTCCATATTTGTATGACCTAGTCTTCGGTGCCATAACCAACTACTTTCAGATATCTTATCCTCACTGGCAATTAGACATAATCCATTTTTCTTGGCTAGATCATCAAGGTCTACAATGTAAATGTTTCCATGCCGATGTTCTAGGAGTACAATACTATTGTCTTTGGGACTAGTAATTATGCATGCTGAAGATTTGAAAAAAATTCAAAATCTTTATCACAAAATTGACTAATGCTAAGCAAATTATGTTTTAGGCCATAAACCAACAAAATATTATGTATAAACGCAGATGGAGTGATACGGATTTTATCCTTTCCAATAATATAACCTTTGTCGTTGTCACCAAAAGTTACCACTCTCCCATCTTTAGATTCCATAGCGATGAATTGATCCTTGTCACCTGTCATATGTCTTGAACAACCATTATCTGGATACCAAAGTCGATTCCTCTCATTGGTTGTAAGACATACCTGCAAATAAAATCAAGTATCCATTTTAGGTACCCAAGCTATATTGGGTCCTTTAGGGTTAGTGGTTATGGTTTCTTTTGAAACCCAAATTTTCTTAAGTCTTTGTTTACCCTTTTCATTTAACTTGTTGTTATAGTTAAATTTTCTGAAATTACACTCATAGGTTTTATGTCCTATTTTGTTACAACAACAACATATTATGTTATCATTTTTGTATTTGACAAATAAATTCTTTAGATATTTTTGTTTACTATTTGTTCTATATCCTAATCCTGTTTTATTATAAACGGCTCTTTGACTATCTAAGATTATATTTAATTTTGTTGAGCTAAGGGTGAATCTATCTACCAAGGATTTGTATTTTTCAACATTTCTCTTTAGTTCACTGTTTTCTTTAATTAACTTTTCAGCTTCATGAGTTAATATCTCACTTAAAGTTTCATGATTATTAGATAGTTTTAATTTTTCTTCCATAAGAATCTGATTTTCATTTATTACATTTTGTTTTTGTGAATTAGTTTCTTGTGTTCTTCCATAAGATCTAGAAAAGCATCATGCAGTTCATCAACCGTAAAATCACAATCAAGTTTAGCATCTACCTAATCATTATTTGCCATGAAACATATTTGAGTTGTATGTTACTGTTCTTCTTTTTCTGAGCTTGATCCCTCACTTTTACTCCATTCAGTCATGAGAGTTTTCTTCCTTAGTTTCTTTGTCATCCATTTTAATTATGAACAATCAATTTTGAAGTGCCCGGGCTTATTGCATTCGTAACAGATGGGCACATCCCTTTCATTTTCTTTGTCCTCACCTTTTTCTTTGTTGGAGCTGCCTTTAACGAAGGGCTTCCTTTTGTGAAATCTTTTTTTACTCCTCATGAACTTTCTAAATTTCTTAGCAAGTATTGCCATCCCTTCTTCATCGTATCCTTCTTCCTCATCGGAGTCATCTGACTCACTGTATTCTCTAGGGATTGTAGACTTTAATGCAATAGTTTTTCTTTTCTTAACCTCTTCTTTAATGTTCTCCTTCATAGTCAACTCATGAGTCATAAGTGACCCTAAAAGCTCTTCTAGTTGCAGCGTGTTGAGATCCTTTGCCTCCTGAATTGTTGTTTCCTTGGCCTCCCACATTTTTAGTAGAAACCTGAGAATTTTTCGCACTAATTCAGAGTCAGTATATGATTTACCTAAGATTTTAAGTCCATTTATAATATTTGTGAATCTAGTGAACATCTCAATTATGGACTCAGTAAATTCCATTTTAAACAATTCATACTTATGAACTAACATTAATTTTTGACTCATTTACTTGATTTGTGCCCTCATGTGTGACTTCTAACCTATCCCAAATCTCTTTGGCTAAGGTACACATTGAGATCCTATTGAACTCATTTATATCTAAAGAACAGTAAAGGACATTTATGGCTTTAGCATTTAGCTGAGCCAACCTCTTATCGCTATCATTCCAATCCTTTTCAGGTTTAGAAATGATTGTGTCATCTATGCTAATAGTGGGTGTGTGTGGTCCTCTAGTTATGATACTCCACAAATCATAATCTAGAGCTTGAATGAATATCCTCATCCGAGCTTTCCAATATGTGTAATTTGTACCATTAAACAAGTAAGGTCTATTTGTTGATTGTTCATCACTCATAGAACTTCCTACTTGGGCTGCCATGATTTTTTTCTCTTTGATCGTTAGATCAACAACTAATACTACAGAACCTGACTCTGATACCACTTTGTTGCCCAATAGACAACCCAAGGAGGGGGGGTGAATTGGGTTATGAATAATAACTTTAGTTTCTTTTCGAAGTATCAAATGAGATTATGAAAGATTTCTTGATTTTAATCTAAGAGATAAGACTTAACTATAAAGAAAGCAATGGAAACAAGATGCTCAAGGAACCACAACACAAACACAATAACTTTTATAGTAGTTCGGAGCCAACCCCGCTCCTACGTCCACTCCCCAAATTCTTTTGGAAATTCCATAATAATCTTCCTGATTACAGTCAGTTATTTTACAAGCTCATAATATAACTTGTTATTTTCATGAGATTACAACGAACTTGGTCGGTTTTCACAGGATCACCGACTACAACCAAACTAATTGTTTTACCCGGAATTACAATCTAACCTAGTTGGTTTTCCTTAGTTCACCAACCACAACCTATATTGCTGGTTTTACACTGGTTCACCAACCAACCTTGTTCCCCTTAATTCAATCTTTTGATTGAATCAAGTATAATAACAGAACATAAAAGTTATATAGTTATAGCACAATAAAAAATAATATTAAGGAGAAGAAGCTTTCAAACAGATTTTATGTTGAAGTAGGATGTGGCTTCTTCTCTTTTGGATCCTCTCTTGAATATGTTGGTGGTTGAGGATCAGTTAATCAAGCCTTAAATGAGAGGAGTACTTCTGAATTTGATGTTGGAGCAATTACTCCTCTTTTTGCTTTGAGAAAGGCTTCAATCCTTTTTGGTGGATATGAACTTGAATGCTCTTCAGTGGATGCTTTGTTCTTGTCCCCTTTCTCGTTTTAAACACCTTTTAGAGCCTTCTTTTTTGAAAACTAGCCGTTACAAAAGGTGAAAGAGCCATTCTGACTCTACTGTGCAACCTGACATTGTGACCGTTGAGATTGGAGTCGACTCGCGCGACTTGGAGATGACTCGACTGTAGCTGGAGTCGACTCATGTTCTTCAGGTGACGACTCCCCCACTATATCTTTTAAAAGTACTTACCCGGCTATCCTCCAGGAGTCGGCTCGTGACATTCCGGAGTCGACTCCCCACAAGTGGGAGATGGCTCATATCTTTCAAGTGTCGGCTCGATCTTAGAGTGCCAGAAACTAATATTTCTGCCTTTCTTGTCGGAGTCGACTTGCGTCATCTGGTGTCGGCTCGCCAAAAGTTATAGGCGGCTCATGATCTTTAAGTGTCGACTCGATCTCAGTGTGCCAGAAACTAATCTTTCTGCTTTTTCTTATCGGAGTCGACTTGCGTCATCTGGTTTTCCTTGGTTCACTAACCACAACCTATATTGCTGGTTTTACACTGGTTCACCAACCAACCTTCTTCTCCTTAATTCAATCCCTTAATTGAATCAAGTATAATAACAGAACATAAAAGTTATATAGTTACAGCACAATAAAAAATAATATTAAGGAGAAGAAGCTTTCAAAGAGATTTTATGTTAAAGTAGGATGTGGCTTCTTCTCTTCTCGATCCTGTCTTGAATATACTAGTGGTTGAGGATCAGTTAATCGAGCCTTGAATGAGAGGAGTACTTCTGAATTTGATGTTGGGGCAATTACTCCTCTTTTTGCTTTGAGAAAGGCTTCAATCCTTTTTGGTGGATATGAACTTGAATGCTCTTCAATGGATGCTTTGTTCTTGTCTTCTTTCTCCTTTTAAATACTTTTTAGAGCCTTTTTTTTTGAAAACTAGCCGTTACAAAAGATGAAAGAGCCGTTCTGACTCAATTATGCAACCTGACAATGTGACCGTTGAGATTGGAGTCGACACGCGCGACTTGGAGACGACTCGACTGTAGCTGGAGTTGATTCATGTTCTTCAGGTGACAACTCTCCCACTTTATCTTTTAAAAGTACTTATCCGGCTATTCTCCAGGAGTCGGCTCATGACATTCTGGAGTCGACTCCCCACAAGCGAAAGACGGCTCACATCTTTCAAGTGTCGGCTCGATCTTAGAGTGCTAGGAACTAATCTTTCTGCCTTTTCTTGTCGGAGTTGACTCGCGTCATCTGGTGTCGGCTCGCTAAAAGTTGGAGGCGACTCATGATCTTTAAGTATTGACTCGATCTCAGTGTGTCATGAACTAATCTTTCTGCCTTTTTTTATCGGAGTCGACTCGCGTCATCTAGAGTCGGCTCGCCAAAAGTTGGAGGCGGCTCGCGATCTTTATGAGTCGACTCGATCTCAGTCTCGTAGAAAAAACACTCTTCTATTTTTTTCTCGAAGTCGACTCGATAACGGTTGGAGTCGACTCGATGTCAGTTAGGTTGAGAAATAGATCTTCTATCTTTTTGTTGAAGTCGACTCAGTATTAGTCGGAGTCGACTCGGTATCAGTTGGGTTGAAATGAGTCTTCGGTGTTTTCTCTGGGGTCGACTCAATCTCAGATGGAGTCGACTCGCACTCTGAACTCGATAATTTTGCTTTCAGCCAGTCTATCAGGAGTCGACTCGCCCACCTGGGTGTCGACTCGAGGTCGTGCTAGATACAATCTTTTGTGACAGAGTCGACTCACAAAATCTTGGAGTCGAATCAAGTTCAGGGTAAGATAAAAATGGTTCCAAACATTATAATAATTGATCTTTTTAATCCTGAACCACTTTCTAAGTCATCCTAATGTATATAGCAGCATATTTTATGAAACACTCACTTGAATTCATTAGTATAATATGAAATATACTCAAGTATTTTGGGATCATCAAAATCAAATGAGAGAACAACAATCACTCAACACACTTGTTGCCCAAATGTGACAACCCAAGAGGGGGCGGATGAATTGGGTTTTTCAAATTTTAACTCTTAATAGTGCAGCAGAATGAAATTAATTTAAGTACTTTGCAGAAATATAAAACTCAAAAATAAAGATAATGGTCACACACACAAAGACACAAAGTTTTATAGTGGTTCGGTGCACTTCAAAGCACATGTTAGAAGTATGCCCTAGAAGCCAATGTGGCTGACGCATATTTATAATTTGGGGTATAAATTTGTAATTTGACACTTATTAATAAACAAGATTGGGCAATTTATTTTTCATTCATGTTTGTATGAGTCCATGAATCGTCCAAGAAATTAATAGATGATGACACATAATTTCAAGAAGTTGAGAATTTGAGGCATGTGTCATTAGGAATTCATTTCTAAATGCTCCTGATCGATGGATCCATCACGAGGGACGGTGATCGATCTGCTGAGATAAGTGCACAGACACTTAGTCAGATGGACGAGTCTCGAGTCCACGGTGTAGAGACACTGGAGTGATTATGCAAGTACTTGTTAGAGAACAAGGTACTGAGCGTGACCAAAGATAGTAGTCATATGGATGTCTATCCACTCGTCAGTGACTACTTATGCTGCAGTTGTATGACTGGTCCTTTGACCTGCGATGCCTCAGCTATTCACTGTGAGGTTGCTGTAGTTTGACGAGCATGTGAACTTAGGCCCTAGTCATTCGGGTCCTTGTAGTGGAAATTGGCTGCAGTAGGTTCATTTTGGAATAGGGTTGCATCTAGATGAGATCTATCGACCTTGATAGATTAGAAGTGATCCTATGTAATTTATGAGACTGAGTTCGATAAATTCCTGGCCAAATTTTTTGAAAAAAGAGTTTTCCATATCTTGAACTGGAAGTTGTATAAATTTGACATATGACAGACGATGGAATTTGACGGAATATATATAACCTCCGTCACGTCGGGATCCATGATAAAGGGACTGTATCATACGCTAACTGCACCAAGAGGTTCAGATATTTCATTCTGCTGAGTTGCCACCACATACTGCTAGGTGTCACTAGTAGATTGTGAGACTCGAAGGCATTCACTTGGTGATCAGTGAACCCTAAGAGTAGAACTGAAATCGTTTCAATCCACTGAAAAGAGTTTCAGTGATATGAAGATGGAGATCTCAATATTTCTCACTACCAGTCAGAATAGAACCTACGGGATCACACACATAGAGGATTTAATTAGTCAGACTATCATAATTGTGATTTGGAATCATAATAGAAATCAATCATCAATATGATTGGTGATTGAATTAACCCACTAAGTGTTAGTGAGTTAATGAAAAAAGAATTAAGTGGAATTGATTGCAATTGGATTACAATTGGGCTGATTTAATGAGCCAAATCAAATTGGGTTCGATCCAAATTGATTTGGGTTCATGATTGGATCAATTTGATTAAACCAAAGTTTGTGCGGATTTTAAAGACCATATGTCGTCGTAGGATGAATATGACTGAAGTCATGTTTACACTATGCAGACTTTAAAGTCCACATGGCGTCGTAGGATGCATGCTCCCAAATCAATTAATTCTCCTAATGAGATTAGGAATCCTAATGTGATTAGAAAATTAATCAACTGATTAAATAGACACATGTCATGCATCTATGAGCACAAGGATTGGACACTTGGCATTAATCCAAGGGTGGGTTATAGTCCCATACTCCTAATAAGATTAGGAGGAGCCCTAAACCCAATCTATAAAAGGGTAGCAAGGAAGAAGTTATGAATGAATTCTCTCCTCTTCCTCTCCACGCCTCCTCTTCTTTCTTTCTCCTTCTCCACGGCAGCAAGGGGTCTTCATCCTCCTCTTCTTCCACGGTAGCAAGGCAAAGAAGATCCACGTGCAAGGTTCCTCCTTCCTCTTCCTCCATCGCGTGCAAGGTTGAAGAAGAAAGGGTTCTTCTTTAAGGAGGTATGTTGCAGATTTTTATCTTCTAATCTATATGATAGTCATGAGAGGTCTTTGCAAGGAGCTAGCACTCCGGTAAGATCCTATCTTAGATGATTAGATCCTCGTGTGGATACCTGTAGAGGCCGAACAATTGTGTGGCTCAAACAAGAGCCTAGATAGATCATCAAGCTGCGGTATTTTTCACCTGCAGAATTTTTGAAGATGAGATCTTCAAATTAATTTCTTCTGATTTTAGTTTCAGTTTTATGAATCTTAATCAACCTTCCTCAGATCCTAATCTCCCCTCCCTAATGAATTCAAAGATCTTCTGGATTTGGATCCAGAAAATTTTTTGAATTCTACGATCCGAGGCGCGTTCATGCGATGAATGACGTTCCGTTGAATTCCGCTGCGAACGTCGCATCGAACGGGGAGTAACTCAGCAGCACCTACGTCCACTCCCCAAGATTTTTCTTGAGAATTCACTATAATCTGTCTGATTACAACCGGATTGTTTTTCCGGACTCAAAATCCAAATCTTACAATTAGTTTTACGGGATCACCAATTAAACATATCCGTTGGTTTTGCAGGCTCACCAACAAACCTAACCGTTAGTTTTACGGGCTCACCAACAAACCTTTATCCCCAAGTTTCAATACTTGAAACTTGTTACAAACAAATGTAAAGAAATTGATATGTATACAAAATAACTATTGCTCAATTTGAAATAAAAGCAAACTTAGTAAGTTGAGCAATGGTTGATTGCGCTTTAGATTTTTGCCGATGAGAAAATGGCGTCGTGTAGAGCTGGAGCTTTGACTATTGATGGATCTCTCTTTGAATGCTTTTCTAATTTGCTCAGCTCCTTGCTCTAATTCAGTTGCTCACAGAAAAATAAGCTTTCTTTTTGGCTCAAGCTTTTGATTGCTTTCTTTGAATACTCTTTTTCTCACTTCTTTTTTTTTTCCTTCTCATGATCCCAGTTGAATCCTTTGTTTCTTATAGTCTCTGAGAAGGAGGGAGTACATTACTAGCCGTTAGACACAAAAATATAGTTATTACTAACATTTTCCCTCCGTACTGTTCTTCTGAAAATATAGCCGTTAGAGCTGCCAGTCGATTTGGAGTCGATTCGTGTAAACTTGGAGTCGGCTCGGCTGGACCTGGAGTCGCGTGAACTTCTGAGGTGTCGACACGAGTTCGGATCCTCAAAAATTGATCTTCTATCATTTATCGATGGAGTCGGCTCGAGATTTGCTAGAGTCGACTCGACTAACTGTTCTTCTGAGCTTGCTTTTTGTTCTTCCCTTTGAGTGAGTCGGCTCGAAGATTCTTGGAGTCGACTTGGACACTGTTCATCCAAAAATCGGATTTCTATCTTTTTCTTAGGGAGTCGACTCGATATTTCCTAGAGTCGACTCGGCCACTGTTCATCCGAAATTCGGATTTCTATCTTTTTCTCAGAAAGTCGACTCAATATTTTCTGGAGTCGACTCGGCCATTGTTCATCCAAAATTCCGATTTCTATTTTTTTTCTCAGGGAGTCGACTCGATGTTTTCTGGAGTCGACTCGACCACAATTCATCCGAAATTCGGGTTTCTATCTTTTTCTCAAGGAGTCGACTCGATATTTTCTGGAGTCGACTCGATATTTTCTGAAGTCGACTCGGCCACTGTTCATCCGAAATTCGGATTTCTGTCTTTTCTGAGAGTGTCTCAGAGAGTCGACTCGAGCTTCCAATGAGTCGACTCAACCACTATTTCTGACTTTTGTTCTTTAGCCCATTTTGAAGGGAGACGTCTCTTGATTCTTTGGAGTCAACTCGCACTTTGCTCGAGTCGACTCGAGCTCTACATGAGTTGGCTCCTGAGCGTGCCAGAAGTGTGTCACTTGTCCTATTTGTGCCAGAGTCGACTCAAACCCTACTTGAGTCGACTCAAGGACTGTTCCTTGGCCATTAACTGATCCAAAGTGTTTTCATTTTAATCCTTACTAATTTATCTTGAATCATTTCGATATTTTTCTAAAACACTAAACATAAAATCATTAGTAAAATAATATATTCTCAATGGCTTTGTAAACATCAAAGTCTCAAAAGGATCAGCATATACATATTTATATTGGTGACCAAGTACAGAAATTCTTACGTCAATTGCAATCCAACCCAACTACAATGCTACCAATCCACACCTAACATATTCAGTCAATTTAATATCAATATAAAACCAACTTATCCCTTATCAATCACTCGCCATATTAATGAATCAATTAATCAATAATTACCTAAATTTAGACTTATAAAGTTTGAATTACCCATATTCCCTATCCATCTTTAATTGAAAATTAAAATAAATAAAGGGTTAAGGCCTTACTTCAATTTAGAACTAAGTGTAGAATTTCGTTGGGCTTCTTTCTATTCGGATGATTGCACCTCCATATAAAATAAGGGCTAACTATAAAAATAGATTTGCATAGAAGAAAGTAGGATGCCAGCTAAATAATAGCGCCCAATTGTTCGAATCAATTGCATACGTAACTCAATCCATCTAATCAAGAAACATATATCCAATTAAGAAAAGAATAATAGATCAGGGGTTATCAATTATGGGCCCAATAGTAACTGACAATAGTCGAGATGAAAGAAGGATAGGGTGGACTAGGTAGCAGTGTCTGACGATCCGAGTCGGTCTGCTCAAGCCAATCAAACTAGTCAACTCATGAAACAAGAATCGGATCAATAATATAGGTAACACAATAGAGATTAGTGATGATAAAATTCAACGGTGCCTAATCGCCCAAATCAGTCAAAACAATGTTTTCCAAATAATCAAATCAAGGAATAGGTATCAAATACGACAAGGGTAGCATGCTAGGTTGCTGATGGTGGGGGTCCATGGAGGGCTAGCAAATACTAAAGTGAAGGCTAGCACGATGGGCGACCACAGCAACACTAGTCCGGGACTCTTTACTGGGGTTAACCTAGGCCACAGAAAACATCTGGGACCCCCTTTTAGGTCCATTAAACCATGCAAAGAGAGAAAAAAAGAGAAAAAAATAAAGAGAGAGATAAAAGAGAAAAAGAGAGAGGAGAGAGAGAGAAAGAAAAGAGGGTTCTCTTCTTCTTCCCCAAAATAGGAGAGAGCCTGTCTCTCCCTTTCCTCTTCGGATCAGAGGGGTGGCAACCCAAGGTGGACGGCTCCAGTGGCGATGACCCAGTGCAATCCCTCCACCAAAGCATCATCAGCGACGGTGGTCGGCCGGCGCAAAGAAGAAGAAGGGAAGAAGATCAATCCACACCAATCACCATCAAACTCATCAATTAGACCCTTTATCGTGGTTGTCTCCCCAATCTATAGCCACATGATCATAGGGGTCCCCAGGGGCAGCACAACTCAACCAAATCTGGCGGCTGATGGCAACGGGACTCTAAAAAAATGGGGTTGAAATAAGGTACCCTATTTTGAAAGGTATTCCAATGATTTGTTGGCCCAAACCCAACCAAAGATGGCAACAAAACAAGAAAAATGAGAGAAAGACTGACGACAATTACCTCGGTCCGGCGAGGCGATCCGACAGCTCTTTCCAGCAAAAAATCAAGGAAAGAACTCGGTGAAAGGTTGTGAATTCAATGATGATTCCTCATGTGGTAGAGTTTAATGGAGGGGGAGGAGGATCTTTAATAAAGGAATCCTAGAGTTCTGGATAAGCTTGGATTGCCCTAGGAGTCTTTGATTCCGTCGGAATCGAGAGAGGAAGAAGACTCCAACCGGAGTCTCTTCTCTGCCTACCTCGTGCCACAGAGCATGATTGGCCATGGGCCTGGGTATCTTTAGACTAGCCCATAAGCCCAATGATCTAGGCTGCTACACTTGATCACTTTCTCTTGGTTACCGATGTCAATGGAGGCTAATAACCTGCTACTATGATGTGAAATTGAACCAAAATATAAGGTATAAATATAAAAAAAATATTCCAATAAATCATTAGGTTTGGTTTGGACTCCAAAATTAGACCAAAAAGTCTTATCAGATCGAGTTTATTTTTAGGTAGATCCATGCTGAAAACCTGGAATATAACCCAATTATATGCATATATACAAATGTATGCATATAAATACTTGCACACATAAATATATTAATACATACCTATGTCTATGTCTATGTATGTATTTATCAATTTTTATTTATAAAAGAAAAGGTCAAAAAGAGGAGTTAAATTGTAACATATTTTAATCCATCAAATCCCTATCCTATCATTTGTGGTAGTCCTTTTACAAACAATTATTGTGGTTTAATATTTATATTGAGCTTGATTATTATATAATCTTTTTTATGCTTCATGTCCTATCTTTACATGGATACTTAAATAACAAAAGGAGTAGTTGAATAGAAACCCTCTTTTATATATAATTTTGAGTAAATTATAAAAATCTTTCTGAGATTAGGATTAAATTACACTTACACCCAATAGTATGAAAATCCTACTACAAATATTTAGGTTTTTACTAATAAAAAATATAGTCATAAAATCTTTTACTTTCTTCATTAAAAGATTTTAGTAACTAAAAATATTCATCGCTAGGTGGTCACTAAAGGCCGCATGGCTAAAACTTTTAGTAACGAAAATATAAAATCGACAAAAGAACTATTATATATAGTGATGAAATGCAAATGGTTGTTCAAGACAAATATTAATGATGATTTTGTTTGTGCAAAAGACTAAAAAATTATCATTAAAGAGCCTAAAAATGATGACTTGATAAGGAATTAATGACCAAAAATGAGTTTTAATGAGATTTTATGCCATCGTTAAAATTAATGAGCTCGCCAGGCTAAGGGTTCAAATTCATTCAAATCTAGTCACAAGCACCACAATTGGTTTGTAGTTAGTCTCCATGAACCTATGTTGCAGTGTCCCCTAGTCCATATAGGTCATGAGCTAAGTCCACTCTGATACCATTATATCATACTCCCGACCCAAGTTCATAACCGAAAGTTCTGTCAATCACCACATACTCATAGAAAACCCTCCTTACAAGTATGCAAGGCATCGCAATATAATATCATAAATATGCGGCGAAATAATTTAACTAATAATTGACAAACTTTATTTCAATAACTAGCTCAATATTTAAAAGTCTCACGATTCTAACAATATTTTAGAATAGTACATTAATTTAAATAAACTCAAATATAAGATAATTTGTGCTTACTAGTCACTCTTCTATATTAAAAATTCCGATCGGGCTAATTCTCTGAATCTGTCAAATAATAAAAAATTGTATAATGAGCTAGACACCCCAATAAGCAATGGTCACTTTACCTAAACAAATTAAGCAATAAAATAGATAATAATTTATAAAAAATAAGCATATATGGAGTACTAATATATGAATCAAATATTTCTTAAAATATTAAATTTTGTTCATGAATTCAAAATTTTTCAAATATCAATTTTATCCTATCAATTCTGAGTTATGACCATATCATCCTATGGTCGAGTCATAACACTTACTAATCTTCTTACGGTGAGCTATGCATCATCTTGCAGCAAAAATCCTTCAAAACCATTGGCCTGCTGGTAGTATGTCGCTAATCATTTTGGACACAACCTTCAAGACAAATCATATGCTAACATATTAACCCCCATTAGAGGGGCCTTCAATATAGCCAGGTCGAAATTCAAATAGTTGTAGGTTTCATATTTCAGTTCTAAAATCATGCAGTGTCAAAATCAATCAATCATATCCATAATAAGATCATATATCGTCATAATATTCCAAAATATTTTTTGTAATAATATACTATCTATCAAATTCATGTATCATGAATAATACCAATTAAAAGACATTTTAATAATTATTAATAAATTTAGAAAAAGTGAAATTTACTTATCTTGCGAAAGCAATTCAGCTAATAGATCCAATTAATTCCAAAAATTCTTCACAGAGCCTAATATCCAAAAATTATACTTTTTATTAAAATTTTATCATAATTATAAAAACTTTAAATTCCAACATCCATGCAAGACTAACCAAGCAAGAGTGCCTGACATTCTAGTCGGTTTGATCAAAATAAAATTTATCGAATCATGCTCGAACTAGGGCATGGATAGTTCAACAAATATTGGAGCGATCAAATCTAACAATGTTTGACAGAGGGTAGGGTGGGGGCTGACACGCCATCCGACGATCTTGGATTAGGACCCCTTATTAGGGTCAATTCAAAATTACTGTGAAGAGTCCCTATTGGATCCAACTACCCTAAAGAGAGTAGAGAGAGAAAGTCTAGATAGAGAGAGAAATAAGAGAGAGAAAGAAAGGGATAGGCGTTCTCTCCTCTTCTTCTTCTTCTTCTTCTTTCTTTCTTTCTTCTCTTTGGTAAATAGGGGAAGGAAGAGGGTGGACCAGTGGCTTACCATGGTGGTCCGATGAGGTGGCAGCCAGAGATAGTGGCCAGCAGCGAAGAGTGACCAGCGGCGATAGCCAGCCGGCAAAATTCAACCCAAAAATAGGCCCCGAGGACAGTAATTGTTGGCTCGATTGTCCTTGGATCCTAGCTCGCTTGCCGACATCTAGGGGTCTCGCTTCGACCAGGGCAGAGCAGGGAAGGGCTGCGGCTCTCGACAACAAACACTGGTGGTGGCGGTGGTCGAAAAATAGGAAAGAAGGACCGATAAAAATAGAGGATGTGAAACATAAGATTTTTCGGTCAATTTTTGGTGGGTTTCTTGGCCGGCAAGCGGTCCTATCACAATAAGAAGAAAAGTCGAAGGTAGATCCGAGCTTTACCTTACTCTGGCGAGCTCTCCGACCTTGAGTTCCAATGAGCACGATGAATCCAAGCCATGGACTCGATGGGAGAAAAGAGGTGATGGTGATCGGCGATCGTCGGTGGTGCTTGAAGAAGAGTTGGGAGGGCTTTATATAGCAGTGGAGGCTAGGCTTATCCTAGCCTCCGACGAAGTTTGTGGTGGAGGAGGACGTTTCCTCCTCCACGGATTTCTACTAGGGCTCTATCCTTTTTTGACTGAAACAGGCCTTCGGGCCACTGTTTGGGCACCTGGCTGGGCCAACAGACCGGCCTAATAAGGCCAGGACTCACAAGTAATTTGACCAATATTGATTTTGACACCAAAATTATGACAATATAATATATCATCACTGAAAATATAGACTTTTATTAACCACTCTACAAGTTTGTCACTAAAAGCATATATCCATAATGACTATTTTAAAATATCATCACTAAAGATATAGTTTTAGCGATAAATCATAAAATCATCATTAGTGAGTTGACCAAAATTGATTGTGGTGCCAAAATTATTTTTCTACCTTAAAAAAGTTCTATTTAATAATATTTTTTTGTGATAAAATAAAAATAGTCACAAGAGATATATATTTTGTGATAGTATTTCTTTTTGTCATTAAAGATATAGTACAAAATGATTTGTTGTGACCACTCTTATTTTTGTCACTAAATATAGAGCTTTTTGTAACCAGAATTTTATTTCGTCGCTAAAAATTCATCATTAAAATTTTCAATTCTTATACGCTTATCCTCTTGATGTTTATTTTTATCCAATACTTTAACCCACAACTTAATAAAACGTTGGTCAAACCGATAAATTTAAATAGGAACCAAATGTCATATCTGAAAAATTTTAAAAATGATCAAATAATTTTATGTGACATACCCTAGAATATAAGAAAATGTATGTATCCTTCTTAGCTTCTCCTCACTCAAGAGCAATTTTGACTTTTGACATGAGGTAAATGGATTCACTAACGCCATTATTTAATTAGGTTTAAATGTATATTTTACACATTACTCGGTGTCAGTATAATAAACGTAAATCTCATACGATAATTTACTCTATAATTTTTATATTTTTATATGATTTCTTTAGTGTTCACAATTTTTGAGGTACTATCTTGGATATATTGAATAATTAGAAATATAATTTAAATATATATTTAAATAACTTATTGAATAACCTGATTCCTACTTGAAACCCAGCTTAATACCCGACCTTTGTTAGGCCCAATATCGGACATAGATATAGAATTTTAATTGGGTTTGGATTTGGATTTGAATCTGGCAAAAATATTTTGCATTTGGTAGTCTTTCTACAATATATTTGTTATGGTATAATATTTATATTAAACTTGATTATTGTATAATCTTTTTTGTGCTTCATGTCTTTTCTTTGAATGAAAACCTAGCGCGAAAGTAACTGTTGAATAGATACCCTCTTTTAGATATAATTTTTTATATTTTTATATCAATTTTCTTGTTCATAGTTCATGAGGTAGCATTTTGGATGTATTGAATAAAAAAATATAATAAAAATGTAGTTAACTAGCTTATTAAATATCTAATTTCTACCCGAATCCAACTCAGTACTCAATCTGTTTTAGGTCCAATATCGAGCATGGGTATAGAGTTTTAATTGGGTTTGAGTTGGGATTTGTATCTAATAAATTTATTTTGGGTTTAGGTTTGAATATGTTCAAACTCAATCCGAACATGACCTGCTAACCCCCCACTATTGATTAGTTTTGAGCAAGATTTCAACAATATTTTGAGTAATCGTGTAATAAAAAATTCACAACATCAACGTCCTATACAAGCAAACCCTTTGATATTTTAAATTGGAATTTCCTTGTTGTAATAAAATAACAATCATTACCTGTCCACTTTAGATTAGGTTTCTTTTGAAATTAGCAACAGGTTTCTATAACAATGTTATCTATTGTAATGACCATCCCTCAAAATCATTATTGGCCGTTATAAAATTATAATACATCTTATTTGCTATCTTATTCAGCTTTGAACTTTTTGCTATTAAAATGATAGATGTCATTATGGTGATCATACTCAATAGTTTTTAATAGCCCTAGGGTTTTTTATTTTCCTGGGCCACTTAGACCGATGTTTATGAATACAGATAATGGCGATCTTTATACTGTTGTTTCTTCTTTAATTGATAACATCATCTGGAGCAATGCATTCTTTACAAAAGATTTCGGTACTGATATCAAACAGCTAGTGAGTGAGAATTTTTGCCCTTTCTCTTACTTAAGCTTGTGATAGGTGAGATTGAATGGGATCTTCTAACAAATATTCAGTCCTGTGACACTGAAAGAAGAGATGCTTGGCACCTTCTAACAATAAGGCCACACAGAGCACAGGAAGGATCTAGTGTTAAAAACAAGATATTGATGGAGTACCATAGCTCTATGAATTTGCAACATGCCTCTCTTCTAGACAATTTACATAGGATCTACCTCCCCCTAGTTTTATTAAGCTTAATATTGATGGCTCCTTTATCTCTCTACCAATAGGTTAGCCAAGAGATAGATGTTGAAATTGTTGTGCTAACATGATTCTTAATCATCGATATTATTATTATGTACATGTATGCATATATGTAGATATTTTGTAGAAGAATCTGTAGTATACTAGAGTAGTCTAGAAGGAAAAATGAAAAAGTCTCATGGGAGGATGAAGAGTTGTACCGAAAAACGAACTGGCGCAAGAATTTGCTGCATTTATATCCATCGGGTATAAGCCACCATTATACTAAAAAAAAAAAAAGGTGCAAGAATTTCTAAGGAAAATATCTTGAAATTAGGATATTGATGAAAATCTCTGGAAAGCTCTTCATTAATATGTCCAGAAAAGGTTTAGAGCTTTCTCTAAGATAGATATATATATATATATATATATATATATATATATATATATATATATATATATATATATATATATGTTAAGTAAGAAAGTGGTAAGCTACTAACTATAATAATATCTTCAAATGAACGCTTTGCTTTCTTAAATACCCATAAACTCCATGGGAGATTGTGCACGACCATGTTACCACTGCCAGACTTTTGTCAACTCGCTAAGTTCCAATCACGAGGCTCATGGATGCTTGTAAATGTTTACTAGGTGTCCGTCAATTATGTCCTCTAAGAAGCAAATCAGGCTCCTAACTCACTTAACTCGCTCGCTGGCAGGGGACATCGGTCGGCGATTTTATTATGGTTTGGGAGGGACTTAGTTTTCTTCTAGATCATGGCACCTCATACACTAGGATCACTCTCAGTGTAGTACCTAGAGAGAAAAGGATCCTATCTTTGTTGTGAAAGAAGAATTTATTTTTCTTCATACGAATTCACTGTTGGACCGCACAATGGCCAAAAATTTAAAATACTTTAAAATCGGCACAGAATGTGACTCAACAGTCAACATTGTAGAAAAAGATCAATTATTTATTTACGCCAAAGATACAACCCGAATCAAAAAATTTTGTAAACTGTAGCACTTGTTTTAAACTCCATGAATGCAAATAAAATAGAGAGAGTGTGTGCGTTGGTTTTTCCATGTCACATAAAATGTTATTAGGCTCTTTTACCAAAACAATTCGGTAATGATCATAAATTGTAGCTAATCAAAGAAAGAAACACAGCTTTAGTGTGAAAAATAGCAGCGTGGATTTAAAACCTAACAGATTTTTAATTACATAAACTTGCTCTCCCTATTCATGGCTCCTACATATTAATCACTGAATCAATACCTAAAAAATTACAAACAAAAAAATCCTCAATCTTTACTCTACCAATCCATCAAACGACCATAAATATCGGAAAAATCCAGCCACCAAGCGCCCAACTCACGCAAACCGGAGAACCAGACCCAGCATACTCGCCAATACCACCACCGACACCCTTTCAGACCCCACCATCTTCTGCGATAGAAGTTAATGCAAAAAAGTTCAAAAGTATTTGTAAATAAGTTTTTAATATAGAATAATATTATTCCAGGAAATAAAGGAAAGGGAAAGCGGCGGGAGAAATAATTTACCGTGGCTGACGAGATGGTGGAGTAATAACCGGTGGACGAAGCCCCCGGCGAGTGCGGCCCGGCGCCGCCGCTACTGGCGGTGGGGGCGGTAGAATTGCCGGCCGGGGCCTCCGCGACTCCAAGATGGTAGGCAGGGGAGCCGTCGGGCTTGAAGAGGCCGTAGTGGCGCTCGGAGGCGGGACCGGGCTTGAGGTTCTCGTTGAAGAGGGCGAAGACGTAGACGTGTAGCGGCGCCCCGGGGGCCATCGGGGTCCCCTTCCCCTCCGCCACCATCCGCATCAGGTTGCCGTTGTACCTCCTGGCGTTCTCCGCCGTGGCCCCGACCTCGTCCTCGTCCCCCGCCGACGGCCATCCCGTCTCCGACACCCTCACGTCGACCCCCTTCCCCCCGCCCGCCGCTGCGATCGCCGCCCGGACGGCGTCCACCTGGGCGTGCAGCATGTTGTCGTAGCGGAGGCCAGATCCGGGGTCCACCACGCCCTGGTTGGGCTGGAAGAGGACGTAATCGAGGGTCACCCGCTTGGGGTCGGCCTTGTATGCGAAGTAGGGGTACGCGTTGATGAGGAACGGGGATCCTGTCTTGGATAAGAAGGAGAGGAGGGGGGTGACGTAGGGGAGGAGATCGCGGCGGAAGGCGCCGGCGGAGGGGGGGAAGGAGGTGGAGAGGACGGCGAGGGAGTGCGCAGTGGTGACGGCGACCTGGCGGTCGAGGCCGAGGGCGGCGAGGGCGGAGTGGACGGACTGCATCGCCGGGAGGAGGGACTGGGTGAGGGCGGAGTCATTGCCGGAGAGGACCTCGTTGCCGACGGTGACGGCGGCGATGCGGGTACGGGGGAGGTGGGGATAGAGGTTGGCCTTGACCCAGGCGAGGGCGGTGGCGGGGTCGCGGACCTTGGGGACGAGGCGGTCGGGGAGGCCCACCACGAACTCGACGCCGGTGTCGGCGAATGCGCGGAGGACGCGAGGATCGGTGTCGTAGAGCTTCACCCGGCCCACGCCGAGGGGCCGGAGGAGGCGAATCACCGCCTCCGGCGACGGGAGGTTGTCGGCGACCTGGCCGTAGTTTATGCCAATCGCCGCTGACGAGGAATTGGAGGCGGAGGACGGAGAGATCGCCAGGAGGAATAGGATGAAGGGGATCAGGGAATGGACGGCCATTATTGAATCTCACGCGCTAGCACGGACGGGGAGGGAGAGAAGGTGAGTATGGTGTAGTGCGCGAGCGAGCAAGGCTGAGGGGGAGCAGTGGGAGTGGGAGGACTATAATAACCGGTATTTGGGCCGTGACGCCGTCAGATCTAACGAAGGAAAAAGAGGAGACGAGAGACTGTTTGTCGGTTTTTTCAGCCGTTTTCGCGTTAGTGCGCTATTTTCGCACCTACTTATCTTCCTTTCGAACAATTTTTTTAAAATTATGCGGTTATCTTTTTAACAAAAAAAATATGCGGTCATTAGAAGATTAGCGCCTGGACCACACCTTTTATTTATTTTTTTTGGTACAATTGTTGCTCATCCTACTCTGATATAGATGCAAACAGCAAAATCAAGAGCTACAATCTGGCATAATTGTGAAGGAAAATTCTCTGATGTATCCAGAGGACCTCATCGGAGTGCTGTGCTGCATAGGAAGCGATCCAGTCGACGGCCCTATTCACCATCCAATACACGTGCACTGCTTGAAAGGCATTGTAATCTCACACCATCCACTGAATATCGTCGAGTAGAGAGTTTCCATCCTCCCCTGCCTCTCCTCTCGTATCCAGTCGATCAACGTGGCCGAATCTTCCTCGAGGATAATATGCTCCGCCCTCAGTCTCTATCTTGCATAGGAGATACATTCCTATGTTGCTCTGAGCTCCGCCCCTATAACTATCAGTCCATTGGTGTGTCGCCCTCCTGCAGCAATAATTTATGAGTCATAACTTCTGATCACAAAGCCCACATCTGTTCTGTCTCCATCACCGAAGGATAGGAAAACAAGGACAGATATGGGCACTATATCATAATATTTCTGTCCATTTCAGATAAAACCCTCATAGCAGCCCTAGTAATCACATCTGTCCAAGCCTTTACTTTTTTTTTACAGAGAGCCCAAAGTTCCTGGGAAAGATAAAATTCTCTTAAAGCAAAAATAAAAATAAAAAAAATCTCACGGTATCCGTACTCCGTAGGATCAGCCTTAGCTGTGTCACGACTTTCAAAGTCTACGTGAGCTGGCTAGGCTTTGAACGTTTTGCTTCCTTTCTTTGCAGGAAAGATAGGATTAGAGAAGGTTCGCGGTGAATGGGAATCTAATCCGAGTGGCAGAACTTTTCCATCCCATGTGGGAATCTAATGTCGAAAACAATATAATGGAAGTGGGTGCGGGTGGGTGCCGTCCAAATTGATCCAACCAGCGGCAACCGGAACGGAGCCGTGCCTCACTTTTTCTTTCATTCTTCTCCACTTCTCCTCTCAAATAAAATCCACCGTCATGGACCATCTAAGAGACCGGGGATTGTGCCTGCGACAGAGGGCGTTCGGGGGCGGACGTGGAAGGAAGAGAGTGAGAATGCCTCCAAAAGAAGGTAAAGCATCCATGTGCGTTTAAAAGCCTTTTTCTTTTCTATTCTTTTGTGCTCAATTGTTGGGTCCACCCGTTAGGGCTTTTGATTGTTAGATATGTCCCATGGTTCAACGAAGTTTACAGTTAAAGCATGCGTAAAAGTAGCTCCGGGCTTTATCGAATTGGAGCAAGCTTCACCCTCAAGAGTCCACTCAGCAAGGAAAAGAAAACATAAGGTGGCCTTCCTATTTTGGTATTATTTTTTTAATTCCCATCTTAAAAAAACCCAAACGTCAGGCTTCTACTAATGGAGCTATCAGTCCATAATTAAAAAAACAAAAAAAAGGAAAAATATGTTCGATATCCTCTTTCTTTCTCATCAAACCCCTTTATCCGTCCTTTTTTTCCTCTTCTTTCCAAGTCTTTTTGTCTTCTTCCAAATTTCAGAATTTTTGCACATAAGAGTTCATCGAATCTAAAAAATGATATATATATAATTCCATATGTCAGACAAAGCTAGAAAACTGCATACTATGTATTGGTGCTAATGAACATCATGTTTTGAAAATTATGTATCGATTTATCTAGAGATGTGTATTAGCTTGCTAGATGACTAATTTGCTTGGTATGTATCGCCAGCAATATAGTGTATACTAGTAAAAGGTATATTCGGAAAACTATGTATCGATTTATTTGGATGTGTGTTTTGCTTCCTAGCTAGATGTGTATCAAAGAAACTTATACTATGTATTAGGAAGTCGACGAGTGTGTATCATTCGGTCATACAGTATATGCTGGTGAATATGATGTTCTGAAAATTGTGTATTGATTTACTTTGAGGTATATATTTGGTTTCTAGATGACTAATTTTTTTAAGTATATATCATCCGATCATGTACTGTGTACTAGTAAACACCATATTATAAAAATTATGTATTAATTTACTTAAATATATGTATTAGTTTGCTAGATGACTAATTTGCTCAGTATGTATCATCTAGCTATGTAGTGCATACAAGTAAAAAATGAGTAAGAAATAGGATGCTATATGTGATATCTTTTCCTATTTTATTTTTTTTTTAATCAAGGATTGATGACTCTATTAGTAGGAGAAGTTTCTGACTTCTGATTTTCTTTTTTTTTATGATGGCACTAGAAAAAGTATGATAAATAAGAAAGTGCGCACTATTTTTTTCCCTAGTGCCCGCCACATATGATTTTTGTTTAATCTGATGCAAGAGATGTTAATGATTGCATTTCTTTCTATTAGTGTCTATCATCAACGAATGGCACATATGAATGATAGCTTTTTCATGCGGGTTTCAATCCATGAGTCGCGCGATGTACACAATGAACGTGGGCTGGTGGAGGGATTTGGTCCGACAGGACACTCGAGGAAAATAATCTACAAGGACTATTGAAGCCAAACGAGTGATAAGTGATAACTAGGGGAGATGTAATGTTTTCCTTGAGACTCTTTCTCTACAATCTATGCTAGCTGCAAACACTATAGTAGATAAAGTTATGAAAAATTACACACAAAATTCTAATAAAAAATAGTACATTTTTAATGAAGAGTTTTATATAATCTCATCTATTACAAGAAAATTGTTTTATGAGGGAGTCCATCTTTCTTGAGTTACTTAGTACTAACTAAAAATATTTATCATAGAGAATATTTTTGGAGGCGGTGTTTTTGAGTATAAGAAAGTTTGGCATTGCATTCATGATTCTTTGGAAATAAAGATTATTGCCACTCGAAACCCAACCTGATGGGTTGATGAGCCAATTAGTGAGGTTGTTCTACTCGGTTGGGCTGGAGAAGCATTGCACCATGTTGGATTTGATCTCCAACCATGTAATAGTGCATCAATTTGCATATTCATCCTTTACTATAAATAATAACTCATGCCAATCCTCGAGAAAATAATTAACATATCCTCCTCATAATCAACAAACATCTATCAAGCATTCAAGCCTACAAATTAACCAGACATTGGAGAAACTCTTCCTTCAAAATATTTGCAAAATCATATATACCATATATTTATTTTATATGCAAAGTAAATTATTATCAAAAACTTTTTGACAAACATCCCATGGATTTATTTTATCTGGTTAATTTTTATCCAAATGAGTTAT
Organism: Phoenix dactylifera; assembly: GCF_051530095.1. Taxonomy (NCBI): domain Eukaryota; kingdom Viridiplantae; phylum Streptophyta; class Magnoliopsida; order Arecales; family Arecaceae; genus Phoenix; species Phoenix dactylifera. The sequence goes on along the minus strand of NC_143199.1, from coordinate 21,960,321 downwards.
TTCTTGATATGGGTAGTAACGTCCTTGTTGGGCATCTCTATCTCACATGACGTCAATATAAATCTTATACACCCAACCAGCCACTGTAGCTTTGAGCAGTTTGATTATTAAAGCAGCTTGGCTCATGTTAGTTCATACAAACCACTCAGTTCAAAGGATGTGCAAATGCTATCCCATGATTCGAACATTGTTAATCTTCATAGTACGATCTCAATTAGACATGTTATTAAGCTAGCGGGTCAACCGTCACACCTAGGTGTTAATGTGGTGTCTGTACTTTAGCAACCAAGAAAGGGATGTATTATCCACCATCTACAGCTATTTAATAGTCTTCCAACTTCATCCTTATCTGTAGCAATTATAGAGCAAGAAATGAGGGTCTTAGTTCTCTCTCTCTCTCTCTCTCTCTCTCTCTCTCTCTTTCCCTTTTTCTTTTTGCTTAAGCGGGTTGTTTATATCACTCGGGTACGAACATGCCTAATAAAATCGAAAAAATAAAATGTTCCAGAGTACCCTAGGCAACGCACTCTCAGTCATCCACAGCGTGCCTTCCGTGTGGTTGGCCACATAAGCTGCAACCTAGTCCGCGGCCTTGTTTGCCTTTTTATGTACATATTTGGCCTGGAAGGCCATCCCATCATTATCCATCTTCCAAATGTTTTGGGTCAGAAAGTGGTCCGTCCCCATCCTGGTTGGGCCTCTTTGGATCCATCGAATCACTGTGGCCAAGTCTTCCTCCATCAGGATTCAGGATGGAGCTAACCTGCAAAATATGTCGCGCATATCGGAGGCCGGCTTATGCAGCTCTCAACTCTGCACCAGGACCGTGGGTCTTAGTTCTCTTTTAGTTAACTAATTAGTTGACTAAATCTCCTACATTATTTCTATATATTTTAGGTATCTAATTGGAGATACAAATTGCATACTATTGTAATTTATCCAAAAAATGCATAAATAACATAAAAAAATATTTTAGAAAATGTATCTAGTATAAAAATATGGCTTTGCTTGTGGCACTAGCTCCAATGAGGATATTCATAAGGCAGGAGTTGGAGGAGAAACCTCCAAGTCAGTGTCACTTACTCATTTGGACCAATGATTTCTATTAACTAGTACAGCAAGAGTTTGCCATGCCTTTAGCACCACCAAGCCCTCCACATGGTTTTCTACGATTTATCTCCAACGAAATTTGTTTGGGATTCATAATTGTGTTAGCATCATGGAAAAAGGAAGGGAAAGAGAAATATTTGAAGAATTTCGTAACTTCTCGAGAGCTTTGCCGAGGACTTATGGCTAGAGATTCTTCATCTATCTTCAAATCCCACAACCTTTTCTTTGAATAATAATTAGCATTAATTATCTCCTATTCAAGAAGTATTGCGTGACGCTTCAAAATTTGGGCCTTTCACTTCTTTTAGAGACAATCGAACGCTGGTTTTATAAATCCTATCAAATCAAAAGGTAATTGCTCAAACAAACTATTTATTTTATATGCATGTTTGGTACACATTCATTGTAATTGTCATGAGCCAATTAGATAGTTGATCATCCATAAAATTGCCCTATCTGAATCAATTACTAATATATAATTTGTCTATATTAGAGATAAGAAATTTCAAGTCTACCATTGATTAGGCAAAATCTCGATTTTCTATCCCCTGCCCTAGCGCATGGCGCTCACCTATGTGATTTGGCGTCGCATGGATGTTTTTTTTCATTAACGGATGCTCGCCCAGCCCAATCTGGCTCAGCACAAGTGGAGCCCCTTCGAGCCTAATTGGATGGCAAGTGGCAAATTGGGTGGGGTGACTCCGTCAACTAGAAATAGAGGAATATATATATATATATATATAGAGAGAGAGAGAGAGAGAGAGAGAGAGAGAGAGAGATATTCAAAAGGCTGTGCTCATACGAGACTATGAGCTGCCGATATATCCAAAAAAATAATAAAAATTAAGAGATATTAGTCTTGGTCTCCAAAAGAATGTTTGGTATGGGCTGATGATTCCAAAATAAAAAATAATGTGAGTGGAGGTGATAGGATCATCATGCTTTGTTGCACTATGATGATCCTATGTAGTAGCGATCCTAAATTACTTCCACTCCTTAAATTACCACTAGAGCTGATCATGGGCTTTGGGTCACCTATGTAAAATTCGACATTTTCTATGCCCAAATTCAACTCATGATCAGTTTTAATCACCACATAACTTGATAATGAAAAACTTTTTCGTGAGAATGGGTATCAAAGTTCACACCATGACAACGATGTTGGATTGAAATTTGAGGACAAAAATATGGTATTTTATCCTATAAATATTATATAGGTTATATTATATAGTACTTATAATGTAATTACATTATAATATATAAATAATTAGATTATTATTTAGTTCTATAACAACAACTAGTATATTTTTATAAAATTAATAATTTATATAATTAATAAATTAATACTTTATTATAATTTTTTTTATAATTAATAAATGTATTTTTATAGAATATATTAAAATAGTTCTGGAATTACATTGTTAATGAATATCAAATATATTATTTATAATAAAAAAAATTAATTACTAAAATATAATATGGTGATGATGTTAGATCATCGGAAATAGGTTATCGTGCGAGGATCACGGTGATCTAAGATCACCTTGCTCTGATCCCATTCGGATCACCATACGCAGCCTAAAGGCTACCGCTCTCATCGGACCTAGGGCACGGAGAGGAGTCTCTTCTTCTGCCTCTCTCGCACCCTCCTACGTCTTTGCTCGATCTCGGCGGACAGCGGCGGCGGGCGAGGCTTGCAAGGGTCGGAGTAGACCACTCCGCTGATTGATTGAGGCGAGCGCTTCGTTCTCCCTTCCTTCTCACTCTCCTTTCTCCTTCTCCCTCCCCCACCGTTTCCTTCCCCACTTTAGTTCTTGTAGCTATTAATTCTGAGGAACGGGGTCGTTCGAAGCCTCCGAAACAGGGCGGAACTTTTTTGTTTCTGACCCCCTCTTCCATTACTGTGAGAGAGCTTTGAATGCTCTCCCATAACTTGTACTTCTTACTCCGAAACAGGGCTGGTTCTATTCAAATGCCAGGATATAAATGATTTCTTTTGTGCTTTCTTTATTCTCAATTTGTTGCCTTAGTTATGATTTACGTTCTGAAATTTTTGATCTATGTTCGTCTGCCCTTAATAAAAGTGATTAATACTTTGCTATGATCGTGACAGCACTTTGAGAGTTTAGGATTCATTTCTATAATCTTCAAGACTCTCTTTTGGATTCGAAATCTATTGATATTATTCTTGATTTTTGTTGTACTATATTACGCTGTAGAAATAAGAAAATTTGCTTTCTTTTCATATGTCTTCAATAGTACTAACGTGCGGGTATTACTACTGTTGTCATACTATTAACATGCTTTTGTTAAGAATAATCCTTAGCGGTTGTGTACTTGTATTCTATAAGTTTAGATCAAATGATAAAACTGCAATAGACTTTGAAGTCCTATATCTTAAGTAGAAGTCATGCATTATTGTTACTGATGTATATCTGAGTCATGTGATATGGTAGTTTATTGAGAAAGATACAAGTTTCAATTGATAACTGACACATATGAAGGTATAAATTGTTGGATAAATGATGTAAAATTTCTGTTGCCCAGGCCATCGCCTAGTCACTGGGACTTTCACCTAGGCTATAGGAGGGTTCATTGCCTAGGGTCGCTTGAGCTATTTGAAAACTATGATATATATAGATGTATCTATATAATATGAACGTGTTTGTGTCCAAATTTTTGAAAAATCCCATGTCCGACAGTTCGTCGAAATCCCTCTCTTTCTCACCCCGGGGATCTGGATGCTTAGACATGTGACATCTCTATTAGTTGTCCAGGTAACGCCTTATTCAAGTTATTGGCCACTTTGTTCTATTCCACTGATTTTACTTAGAGGTGAAGGTGAAGTGCTGAAGAAACAAACTTTAGCTAGGATGATAGGGGTTGGGTTTCATTTACTGATTGATAAACCAAATTGCTTCATGGTTGACCTAGATCACAAATTCTTGTTGCAAAAGATATTCTTTCTAATGCTGCATGGCATGACGAAATGTGTAAATTTCAGGGCAACAGGTAGATATTATTTCTTGGCCTTGTTCAGTGTCTCGCTAAAAAAAGCCACTGATCATTCTTTTTGGCTGTGGATTCCACCAATCGAAGATGAGTGCCATCAGATTATACCACAAAGAGCTCCTTGAACTCAGAAAAGGGTAGAAGTAGTTTCTCAGGTACTTCACGATAGGGGTCCATTTGAAATTTGAATGCTTCAGGCACTCCATGATAGGGGTCATGATGGAACTAAATCTGCTATTGACCCTGATGGATCTTTGATAGAGAGAAGCCAAACCTTGGAAGCTTCAATATGCCCAAGTGAAGATGACATTCACCCCTGCTAGATGACCTTGATCTTGGTTGGGTCTGCCTTTAGTCCTTTAACGGATACCATGTAACCTAGAGTACTATTGATATATAAATGGTCTTAATATCTCTCCTCATGCAAAATCACATATAGATAATGTGGGGAGGATTTGTCTTAATAATCTATTTGCAACACAGATGTTATCATTTCTTGTTGCAATCGTAGAGAGGTGATAGTTTCACCAGAATGGTTAGTGACTGATTTTAACTAAATGCTTTGAAGATGTACAACTGCAAAGATTAGTACGAGCAGTGGTATGGATAAATCAGCTTCTAGTTGCAGGGGACTGTCCCAGTCTGACACACACAAAATATGGAGGACAGAAGCAATGCTTTGCTCTATGATCTTAATCTTCACATCTATTATTAGATTAGTTAATTCATTTTCAGAATTGTGTCCTGTGGGGGTCTTGTTGCAGCTTTATTCACTGAGAGGCAAGAAGGGCAAGTGTTAAATTGGATCTGTATTCTATGAGTTTGTCTTTTGGAAAATGAGGGTCTAAATTTTTGTTGAATGGAGACAACAAATGTGGAATACTTTTTATCTGTATGTACGTTTGCAAACAAGGGTCCACTTGAGATCGATGGCCAAGATATAACAAACTTCATACCTGTTCAAGACAACACCATCATAGAACAGGTTGGCTGAAGCAAGGATGTACTGTTGTATTGTCTTGTGATTGCTATACTTGTGAGATCAAAATTGAATTTCTTTTAATATTTTATACAAACATATATGTATATGTATGCATATATATGTCTGTATGCACACAGCATATGCATGTGTGGCAGTTGCATCAACAAGTGGTTGGGAGTGTTGGAAGAGAAAATGATGAGAAAACCAGAAAGAATTTTGAGGATATCCTGAAAGAGTTGCAATGTCTGAGAATTTGGCCTTCAACGGAATGAATCACAAACAAGGTTTCATAAATCTAGCTCGATCAGATGGTTTAGTACATCTTTGTTATCATAAGTTTGTATCTCTGGCAGTTGAGCCTGTCATGTTATGTTAGCAAAAGAAATACCTTTGGACAGAACTCTCCTTCAGGTTATTGCTATTCCATTAATCTCCATGCTTTAAATTTTTTTTCTTCTTTTTTGTTTTATTCATCTTTTCTTACGTTCCTACTTCCTGGCTGTGGTTGTTGAGACCATGCATATGTTATTTTGGCTGTGCAAATGAGACTACTTGCTTTTATGAATGTCCGAGGCCACTAAGAATACTTTTATGTTTGCTTAGGTTGGAAATTAGGCACTCTCCTTTATACATTTATACTAGTCTATATGCATGTGTATTGCTCGTAAAGTCTGGAAAAAATTATAAATTCTATCAAAAGTATAATAATTAGTTATATAGAAATGAAAAATAATTATAGGTAAAGAAGAAATTTATATAAAATCAAATTAAGCTATGAGAAATAAATGGCTGATATTTAAGTGATTTATTTTATAGGAAGTAAATGGGATAAGCACTCCACCCAAAATACAATAGATAAGTATCATTAAATAGATAAGTGGCTATTAAGGAGGGGGGCGGGAGGGGGAGGATTCTCATCTGATGTGATAAATTCATTTTTTTTAAAATTGTAATAATGGACAAAATCCATATGTGTGTGTATATATATATATGCATATATTTATAAGAAAATGACTATGATTTCTTCTTTTCTAAATTCTTAGTTATGTTTCATCGAGTTTTGACTATTTTGAATGTTATACAAGGTCCAAGTAGCGATGAGATCTGCCGTGTGATTTCAATTATTTTTCTACCTGGTAGATATTCAACAAAGTAGCATTTAGATATTGTCACTGTCATCTTGCTAAACTATTATGATTTCTCTGTTCATAAACACAATTAGAGTTGAGGTAATCTAAGTTTTGCACTTCACACATATTCCAGGTCTTGTTTCTGTCAATGCTGTTGTGAAGAAATCTATACAAGGTAAATCAGTAGATCTTTTGTAAATATTATGCATCTTGTAACAAACACACTTCCTTTATGATAGATGAAAGATGCTGGAAATAGGAGCTTTGCAGCTGTCAGTAGGACTATAGAGGAGTGGGAGAAGTCAGTGGAATAGTAGGTATTTGATAGAGATTCTGGCATGTAAAGAGGAGCCCTACTCTGCACCTCAATAAAGTGGAAATTTTTTCAACATATATTTCAATTATTTATAGCTATGGAGCCTTTTGGAGGATATGAGCAATGGAGCCTGTGGAGCACCATTCTTGGTTTGCGTCAAAATTTTCACTTTTCTTCATTTTTTTTAATCATCGTACAGGATCCATGTTGTTGTGAAATGACCGTTGTTGGATTGGATTGAGGATGAAATGTAGTCTTGTTATGAGGTTATGCTTTTAATGGTCTATCTTTCTCCTTGTACAGGTTCTACAAGCTATCGTGTCAATCATGAGTGGTCGTTTAAGTCGTACCATCTATGTTGGCAACCTTCCTCTAGATGTACGAGAATCAGAAATTGAAGATTTATTTTACAAGGTTTGTATTGGTTATGTTTTGTCCAGTCTTAAGTATGCATATGGTAGTGCTCTTCTTTTAGTAATGGATCTCTCCAGATTTATTTTATATAGTTTTTCAACCTTCCATAGCATGCATATTTACTTGTGTTAGAATAATGATATCTTTGTTGATTGGCTATCACATAAATATTGCTCGATGTTGTTATGCTCACATGCATCTCTGTGTATATCCTCTATGGGTCTTATCTATTTTCATTTATTTATTTGTGTTTATGAAGAGTATTTGTGAGCAGACTAACAGAAAATAAAATTTTTAAGGGCTGATGAATCATTTCTCTGGTTGGCTATCAGAGTTTCCTTTTCAATCTTCCATGGGTGCAACTTTAGTTGCTGTGTTAAAATAATGATATCTTTGTTGATTGCTATCACATAAATATTACATGATGTTATTGCAATCACATGTATTTTTGTGTATCTTCTATGGATCTATCTACTTCTATCAATTTATTTATATGAAGAGCATTTGATGAGCAGACAAGTGAAAATAAAAAATCAGAGTTACAGGCACATCATGCTGAATTTTTTAAGGGCCGATTAAACGATACCCTGACTAGGACATAGAAATACTATAAAAAACTAAATAGAATATTTTATTGAAATTTATAAGCTCTAGCTATTAATAGTTTTGAATTTGTAGAGGTGTATTTAAAGTGTTCTAAATGTGTTGGACGCATAAGGATTTTGCTTAAAAGTTTTTTTTATACCATCAAGATTTGTTCTTTTTTGTAGGGGCAAGTGTTTGTTTGGCAATGGAGTTTTCTAGTTACTCTCTTGTTCTTTTTTGTAGTGGCAAGTGTTTGTTTGGCAATTGAGTTTTCTAGTTACTCTCTTGTTCTTTTTTGTAGTGGCAAGTGTTTGTTTGGCAATTGAGTTTTCTAGTTACTCTCTTGTGGCAACTTGACTCCACTCTCTTACTCTTATATTTGCTGGCAAAATTGGTTTTAACTTGAGCTGTATGAGTTATAACTTCCTTGAGACCACCTGCCATTCTCTTCTTGCTGCTTCTGTTCTAACCTTGGTTGTCCCAAAGCAGTTGCAACTGTGGTGCATCTTTTCAATTATCCACATCCATAATAACTGCTGGTAGCTCTCTTCTTTACCATCCATATTCCTAGCCTCTTTCTTCTCATCTGTGTCTTTGGTTGTTAACCTGTTTTCTTTTTATTCCTCCTGCTAATTTAAACCAAGTACATAGCTAGTGTGCTATGTACATCTTCCCAGAATTAAATCTTGAGTACACAACCTACCAGTTTGATGATCCTACAGAGCATCGGCTACAGGCCCCTGAGATGGTACTGGTTTTGAGCATCTACACTGTTATGTTATTCCTTGTCTGCTGTTTCAATTGTCCTCCTGTGGATGGTGATCTTGCTCATTTTTATCTTTCTTTCTATTTCCAAGCTTTCCAACACTTGAATTTATACCACAAGGGTGCACTTCATTTTGCTTGTTGCTCACAAACATGCTGATTCTCAATAATTCCATGGATAGAATCCTGCTTCATTTTCTCACCATTCTAAGTATTGCTAATCCTGCTCATCAACACAAAAGATCACCAAGGTGGGTTTATATTACTCAGGTATAACCACAGAGTCATAGGCACATCTTATGGTTCTTATTCTTGGAGGTTGCTGAATCTTTACGTTCCCTAATTTACACATTTTGAAAAATTCTTTATTCTTCACTTGGAAGTTGTCTCTTGCAAATATTTCTTAAATAAGAATACAATGGTTTGATGGACTGACATAAGTGCTTGATTCATGGTTCATGGCTTCACCTAGTATAATGTGGATTATTAGACCTTTGTTTACTGTTTTCTAAGATAACCGCCGTTTGGTTGTTCATTGTTGTTTGTAATATTGTACAACGGCCTTTTTATATGTGAAGAATGTGTTTTCTCATAGGATTTGTTTGGTTCGCGAGAAGAATTTTGCCTCATTGGAATATTTTTTCTGAGAAGCTGATGCTTGGGTATATGATGCTTAGAAAAGTAGTTTTTATATGTTTAGTTAACTATGGAAAAGTGTCGTAGGAAACCTCCTTTCCAGAGCGACATATATTTGGTTGAGCATCTACTTTTATGAGAAAATTGTATAAAATACCTGTAAAACATCACATGCATAATTTTTAATACCCATTTTTAAATATTTAAAAATAAGTATTAAAAATATTTACTGGGTTGAGTTTTTAGAGTTCTAACAATTTTATTAGTTAGTCAACTTTTTATATTTTAGTACTTTTTAGTAGTTATTAATATATTTTTATATTAAAATTATTATAACTTCTTTATGTTGTAGTAATTCTTAATAGTATATTTTTAATAGTTTAGGATTATAAAAATAGCTATTAAGAAGATTATGATGGTTTAAGGGCATTTTTGGTAAAAAAATTAATACAACTTCCAGCTCATGGGAAAGAGGCTTTTCCGTGTCTCATATGGGTTTTCTTTTATGTGAAATTTAGGAAACTTATTTCCATGGGAAAGCTACTTTCCTATCCCTCTCCTTTGAAACCTCCAACCAAACATGAGGCATTTTTTTATTTTTCCGTTGACTACGCTTTCCCCCCTCTTCTTTCCGCGAACCAAACAAGTCCATAGTAATCTGCTCGAGGAGTTCTATGTGCATCCTTCATCTAGTCTTCCTATCCAACCAACATGTTTGTGTCTAGCAATTCTTGATACTAAATGAGCTTCTTGGTCTTATTCTTAAGAACTTAGTCCAGCACTCTCTGTAGGCAGGTTTGAGTAGCCAAGCATAGTCATACTTCATTTGTTTATCCTCCCCATTTTGCTATCTAGATGGACAATATAATTATTATAGGGAATGACCCATGTTATATTAAACGTCTCTAGGAATATCATCAAAATCAATTTATATACACTTAGGGCTGTTAACGAGCCGAGCTGAGCCCACGCCTCCGCGGGCTCGGCTCGGCTTGTTTCACAAAATTCCAGGCTCAGGCTCGGTACCGAGCCCTGTATTGGGCTCGGCTAGGCTTGTTTCACAAAATTCTAGGCTCGTGCTCGCTTGGCAAAGTCCGGCTCGGGCTTGAGCTCGTAAAGCTCGTTTGCCCGAGCCCGAGCGCGAGAGCGAGCCTGAGCGCGAGAGCGAGCCCGCCCCACCCCATCCTCATCCCCATCCCCATCCGGCCATCCCCGAGCAGCCGAGCTCTGTTCGTCGTCGTAGAAAAGAACAAAGGAAAGCAAGAAAGAAAGAAAGAAAAGAATAAGAGAAGAAAGAAGGAAAGAAAGAAAGAAAGAAAAGAAGAAGAAGAGAAGAAAGAAGGAAGGAAAGAAAGAAAGAAAAAAGAAAAGAGAAAGGACTCACCGGTTTCGGCCGCGAGCACCGCCGGCACGGGCGTCGGCCGCGGGCTTCTCCTCCCCTCCTTTGTCGCAGTGTCGCCGGTGGAGGAGGTCTTCTCCTCCCCTCATCGTCGCGTGCGGAGGCCGTCGGCTTCGGCCGCGGGCACGGCCGTGGGCGCCACGGGCTCGGCCACAGGCTTCTCCTCCCCCCTCTGTCGCAGTGTCGCTGGTGGAGGAGGGCTTCTCCTCCCCTCCTCTGTCGTAGTGTTGTCGGTGGAGTCGGCAAAGAGAGAAAAAGAAAAGGGAAGAAACAGAGAAGAAAGAGGGGGAGGGCCCTCGTTGGTGGTGGCGTGGCGTTGGAAGGTTCTGGAGAAACCGAGAAAGGAGAGGAAAAGAAAAAAAGAAAGAGGAGGTGCTGAGGTGGAGGGAATTTAACGGGTTGGGTTCAGGTTAACGGGTTGAATCCGAACCCGAACCAATCCAATCTGATTTAAAGAAATTAAATGGATTTGGGTTAGGTCGGGTGGGTCTGATCTAAATCCAATTGGGTTCAATCAGATTGGAATTTAAATTGATTAAGCCAAATAAAATTTAATTGTGTTGAGTCCAAGTTTAATTGGGACGCAATTAAATTATTAATTGGACCGAGCCCTCATTTGGGCTCGAGCTCGAATTTAAACGGCCTCATTTTGGGCTCGGGCTCGGGCTCGTTTGACTAACGAGCTGAGCTCGAGCCGGGCTTTTACCGAGCTGGGCCCGAGCCGAGCCCGAGCAACTCGGCCCGTGGGCAGCCCTATATACACTTTGGGTTTTTGTAGTAATTTCCTCAGCCTTAATCTGACCCATAGTTTTTGAAAATTTCTGGTTTCTCGTCATGAGTCGATGATTGGCATTATTTTCATTCTAACTTTATAGATTGTTGGATTGCTATTCCATAAAGCTTCTCTTGAAGCTTTGGCTCAGCGAGGACAAGTATCTGTTTTAGTTTACACATTATAGTTTGTTGACAATGTGGACTGTTTGGCAATCCCTTGCCAAGATTTTTCCTAGCATCCATATGGCAGGTCAGTTTGCAACTCTAGTATAGACTACTTGCAATGCTTCTGTTTGTATTCCCTGCCATCTATATTAGACCACCACAGTGCACTCCCCCATTTGTCTCCTTTGTCTCTTCAACTTTGAGCCTTTTTTGATGCATACTAGTATGATGTTGTACAATCTCCTTGCTGTCTTACGGATCTTTTTCCAGCTTTATCCTCTCCTGGAACATTAGCAAGAGAGTTGAGATTAAGCATGTTGCCAGGGCTTATACTCTCAAGGCAATTGTTTTTCTCCATTGCCTGGATGATTGTGAATCTTTCTTGACACTCATATTCCTCTTCACCGTGACAACCATAGTGCTTTCTAGATTGCCTGCAGTTCACTATGTTGAGTTTACCAAGCACAATAAGATTCTTTTTTGACTTTATGCAAGCCTTTCTTGGGTTCTTTTCTTACCACCTATATCCTCTCAAACTGTTATCAGATGCTCTTTCCTACGCAAACTTTGAATGTATGATCCATAGTGAGTTTGATGGCTACTGTACAACTGCATGAATGAAAATTGCATGTTCTTTACTTTTCTCAGTTCTTTTATAGCTTTATTTACCACCAATGTACAAACAGCTTGTACATTTTATATATCGGGTTATTTCTGAAATCGAAAATTGTACAGAGCTTTTTCTTGTTTTCTTCACCTTTGTCTGAATAACAATTGCAAGCTAGATGGAATGGTGAGAACTGAGGACTAGTAAGAGATGGTGGGTAACATAAAAATGAACATAGGTTCCATCAACAGTTATGAATTAGGAAAGGGAAGCTGGCTGAACATAGGCAACCCAACTTGCAAGAGTGCCTTTAAGAGCTTCTGCATGCTAGTGGTGAGGTCTAATCCTTAAGTTAGAACAGCCTACACCAAGGTTGAAATCGAGTGTGTATCAGCCACACGCTGGCTGGTATAATAGTATTCAGCCGAGAGCTGGTAGGAGTCCATATTAGGCAAATCAGGTCTGTGTCATATTGTATCGCTCATAATCTCATACCAAGGCACACCAAGGTGTATCAACTCTGTACCACTATACACTTGTTCTTGCTCATTTTACTCAAGGTGTATGGAGACATCCTGCCCATATCAGGGACCATACCATATTGCCTGCCACTATTACAGTATCGACCCTTAGGATTTAAATCTTTTGTCAAGACCATAGATGTAGGCCTTACAAATACTATATCTAGTATTGTTTTTAAAGGCTTAGGGTTGAACTGCCTAGTCTTGGACTTGTATGCAGAACAACTACCTAGTGGGTGCCCAAGCGATTCTTTTAGGGCTCGTTTGGATCGCGGGAAACATTTTCCCTCCAGAAATATGATTCTTGGGAAACAAATTCCTAGGAAGAGGATGCCTAGGAAAGTACTTTTGGCATGTTTGGTTGACCATGGAAAAGTGATAAATTTCCAAAGTGCTTATGTTTGGTTGGCCATCCACTTTCCTGGAAAAGTTATGTATAATTTCTATTATGCCCTTAATAAAAATTAGGTCTTTAATGCCTCTTTAATGCTTCTTTAATGCTGAAGGGTCTTTTTGGGAAAAAATAAAAATGGAGTAACTTTTCCATGTTTCTCATGGGAAAGTAACTTTCTTATGTTTCTCATGGGAAAGACTTTCCCATAAAATGTGGGAATCATATTTCCATGGGAATACAACTTTCCTGTCTCTCTCCTTTGAAAATTCCGACCAAACAAGAGGCATCTCATTACTTTTCCGTTGACCACACTTTCCTCTCTTCTTTTCCCGCGAACCAAACGAGCTCTTAGTTCTTGGCTAGCCTGCTTTTGCATCTTTCTGGTTAGGTTGGTGTAAAGTTAGGTTGGTTAAGGTATCAGGTGTATTAGGCTGGAATACTATAACCCTCACCATTTTCTATGGCCATCATTGACAGTTTAACAAAACTAACCATGACTCTACTTTGTAACAATAATTTATTCTATTGGGCAAGGTTTTAAATACTGTAGGATTGTACTGTCCTGGTTCCTCCATGGGACGGGACACCAGTGGATGTCCTATCCTTCCCTGATCCATTTCCCAGCTTGTCCCGTCTTGACACTCAGGACGATGGGATGCCTTATTATTCCACTGTTATTTAAAACCTTGCTATTGGGATTTGCCTAATGATAGTCGAGTCCGATGATGTGGAGCTTTACCATGAATAATGAAAGTTGTGGTGCATTCTATTCTCTCATCAGGAGAGAAGCCAATACAGAAAGTTGCATGACTCAAACCTAATGATATCAGAACTCAAGTATATAGCCTGTCTTGCATGATTGCCTTATGAGGTGAAGACTTTTGGGGATGTGCTTGATTTCAATCTTTTGAATGCATGCTTAAGTAGATGTTCTGTTGCTAGTTTGATATGTGAAAGTTCTAGTACCCATAAAGACCCTTTTTCACCTTCTCGGAACATGTAACTTATTAATGATTGTACTTCGTAGAAAATACAACTATTTTTACCTTTGATATCTTGTTATACTCTGATTGCAGTATGGTCACATAGTGGAAATTGAATTAAAGAATCCACCTCGCCCTCCTGGTTATTGTTTTGTTGAGGTAAACTCTATTAGTTGACATTCAGACCCTTCAGCAATTGTTTCTTTTTTTCATTTTTAACTCGTTATTCTACAGTTCGAAAGTTCTAGAGATGCTGATGACGCAATCCGGGGTCGCGATGGCTATAATTTCTATGGCCACCGTTTGAGGGTAACTGAGACTACTTTCATGTCTTTGTGATGTGATCATGATACCCACCAGTGGTTTGATTATTCTTTGGGTCCTCATGCAGGTTGAGCTAGCCCATGGTGGCAGAGGGCAGTCATCTTCTATTGGACGGAGCAGTGGGTATGCAAGTGGGGGAGGCGGTAAACATGGAATTTCTCGTCGTTCTGAATTTCGAGGTGCTTTTAAGAAATTGAACTTCACCATTTTAATGAGGTTATCATTTCTTGTTATTATAGCTAGACATGCTTTGGTAAATGTCCCATAACTGGTATTTGTTATTGTCGTGGAGTTGTATTTTAAACTCTCAACCTTTATTAACTTTTGCAGTTGTTGTTCGTGGACTTCCTCCTTCAGCTTCATGGCAAGATTTAAAGGTGCGAGCACAGCCTACCAAAATAATTCACTTTTTCCTTTCTGAGCTTGGGGCTTTTAATTATTTATATTTTGTAGGATCATATGAGAAAGGCTGGGGATGTATGTTTTGCTCAAGTTTTCCGGGATGGTGATGGTAGGTCTTTTACAACTATCATGATTTGCTGTGTTGTTTATTCTTAAAGCATGGAATTATGATCATTGGTTTGCAATAAATATTTCAATGATGCTTGATCATCACGTAAGCATGATTAGTATTGTCCTAGGATTCGGAATCTGTGTGCACGTGCCTATATGTGCATGTGCAAATGTGTGTATCTGCCTTGCACACCTGCGTGCAATAGTATAACCGTGTGCAGGCGGGCAATTATGTGCACACCTTGTGATATGCAGTTTAGATGTTCCTTCTTGTGTTTTCATGTTCTGCCAATAAATCTAGATTCTAGATTCATCGGAAAACTTAGTCCTTGATATATGTGTGATTGTTATCAACTAGAAGCATCTGTCATTAGTTGATGGAATTGGGAGTGTGTGTAGGAGCAGGCACGTGTATGTGTTTAGGGAAGTAGACACGTAAAAAACTCCTAGGCAATGTTTGATTCGCATGAATGGGAGGTGGGAATGGGTATTGGGTTCCCATTCCAGCAAACTTTCCATATTTGGCAACTCATTTGGACATACTAATGTTGATTCCAATGATTATTGAATTCCCATGAATGGAGTTAAACCATGACCAAGGCGGGGCCCTAGTGCTAGATAGGTGCCTGGCAACATAAAAATTCTTATATAATAAATAAAAATACATTGAAAATATATGTAGTAATATAATCTTTATTAGATAATCTAATATTATATATTATATATCATAGTAATATTGGGGATCATATAATAATTTAAATTATATTAGTATGATATTATTAGATTCTCAATTATTATAGTAATTGATATTATAATTTATAATATATTATCAATAATTTTAATATGACACATAATTATGATATTGTATTTTAGGTTACTATTGTATAATTGTAATTGTAATATTATGATAATTTTTATTATATTATTACAATTTATTATTATAACTATTATTTTATCATTTATTGCACCATGATTTATTATGTTAATTTTATATTCATTGTAATAATAATACCATCCATATGCATATTAAAATTATAATATTATATGATTTTTTATATTATAATATTAATATTATATTATGTATCTTTTTATATTAATTTGATATTTTATAAATTTGATAAATATTGTCATAATATTATGCGATGAGTTAGACTAGACATATTACATTAATTCTTTAAAAAAGAAGTTAACGGATTATCCAATTTCAAGATCCAAGTTATGGAACACCATCTACATTGGAAAAAATACTGAGAAGCCAAAATTCATATGTTTTGCTGGTCTAACCTAATCATCAAATTGGTGTTAAAATAAACAGTTTTAATAGTGTATTATATTTTAATATGATCTAATCATCAGAAGCTAATGAATTTAAATCCAACCGTGTTTTAATTTGTGTAGATCATGATTAATAAAGTGAAATTTCAACTTATTTGCCTGTTTATATATTTTACCATTATTACAATTGATACTGTTTATTTTGTCTGGACTTGATTCATAGGTTAGAAAAACCATCAACATATATGAATTCTAGTTTCTAGGCATGTTTTGTAGTGTAGATAATATATAAAGGTTTGGATCTTCAATTTCGATGTTTTATGATTGTTTTTAGAATTGTTAAAAGTTAAAGTACATAGTCCAACTCTTATGTAATATATTTCAATAATAGTATGTAATATATTATAATATATTATTGTTGATTTTGCAATATCAATATGACAAATAATAATATTTTAAATTTTAGCAACATTAAAATTATTATTATAATATTAATAATCTTAATAATATAATATAGAATAGAAGAGTATTACATGGTTATAAGATTGACATCAATATTACTATATTAATAGTATTGATATTATCAAGTAATACTTTCTAATATGTTATGATAATTATATATTGCATACAGGAATTCATTATTTAGTATTATATAGTATCACATTATATCATTTTTATGTTATATAAATTTGATATCTTATAATATATTGTTATAAAATATATATGATAAATGTATAAATAATGATAAATATTAATCTACTCTCGATTTATTATTAGCATTAATATAGATAATATAATAGGTACATATTTTTATAATATTAATAGTATTTGTAATTACAATGTATTATTATTGATTAAAGAATGGCAATATAATGAATAATTATATGTATTAAACTTTCTGCTGCAGCTTTTATGCATTACGTGTTCTGCTTGAAACACTTTCCATGCTTAGTGTTTTGCATATGGTTCACTTGTTGAGTTCATGTCTCTAATTATAGACATTCTGACTTAGATTTTTCCTATGCTATTTTAGGCACTATGGGTTTGGTTGATTATACTAATTATGAGGACATGAAGTATGCTGTAAGCATCTGTCTCCAATATTTTTCTTGTTATACATTGCAACTTCATTTGTGATATCTAATGGATTTTGTTTTGTTATCAGATTCGGAAACTTGATGATTCTGAGTTCCGAAATCCCTTTTCGAGGTCCTATATTCGGGTAAGTTCTCTTACTACTATGGATGTAATTTACTAAGACTAACTGTCATTCATTGTTTTATAAAGCATAACTTAGTATTCTAGTATCTGTAGAAACAAGGCATTGGCTCCATGGTGTTATTACTGTTCTTTTGTGTTTTACAAAATCAAGTAAAATATTGTGATAAGAGGAGGGTAATTGCAGAATTCAGGCAATATGTGATATAATTTAAGGCATTTTTCTTTATTGTGTTCATATGCAGTCTTCCTAACTGCACTTTCAGCTTATAACTTAATGTCGACGTCACCAATGGCAGAAAAAGTTATTTAGATTTTCCTGTAAATGTGTACGGCAAGGTTGTTTCTCTTGTTTATATTTTTATAGCCCATCATTTTTTGCCTGTTGAATCAGTGGGCCTCCCGGATGAACAACAGACTGAAAAATACACTAATTGGGCTGTTCTAACTATTGCACTTTTTGATTTTGGATTCTTGTGAATGGAAGTAAAAGGTGAAGACGTATATCATTTAACTTGATCCAATTCTTCTGTTTAAATGTTGTGTTGTGATCCATGAATAAATAGTTCCAGAAAGATGGCATTATGTACTGTAAAATCCAAGGTCACAACTTTTGTAATGGCCATCATGACAGTACTCAGGTTCTTTGTTTGAAGATTTGTTTCATGGCTATAATTGGATCTTGAAAACAGCAAACTTGTTTTGAGGACTGTAAAGACTTTTGAAATTTACCTTTCATTTTTTGGGAGTTATAGGAAGAACCATAGGGCTATATTAGGGTGTATGTATGACAAATTTTTAAACTGTGCTATGTTAGTTCTAAACTGTCTCGGTTTTTTTGCCGGAACTGTCTTAGTTCGCCGCTAGTACGGCTTGGGACAGTTCTGCCGACCGTGCTTGCGAGACTCTTTGCTTATAGAAATTGTCAATCTGGATGATTTTATTGATTCATAGGTTTAGCCAAAGATGTGGAGAACAAAAAAAGAGGGTAAGACACATGGTTGATAATAGAAGAGAGTTGGACAACAAGAAAACAACAAATGTGGCTATGTAGTGTTAAGTCAAAGAGTGTGTGTGGAGAGTGTTCTAAGGAGAAAGACAGGAAATTAAACCAGAGATTATCACAATTTACTTAAATTCATTCTCATTATTAAAGAAATTTTTGTTCACCCAATTGCTTTCAAATCATAAGCAGGTAGCTTCCCTTGCTGAGTTTTTTTTGGTGAACTAAGTTCTCCTACTGGGGTGTCACGCACTCCAAAATTTCACTCACTTTGCTATCATAATTTAGCAAAATGAACTTTAATTTGATCACAATTTTACAATTTCTAGCTCTATCAATTTGTAATTACAAGTTTAACTGTAGAAAATGGAAAGATTGGGGAAAAGATCTGTATAATTTTATAATGTATATTATTGTTTCATAACTTTTTTTTTTTTTTTTTCTGAATGCTTCCATATCCTAGCTTTTCATGTGCATTTCCTTTAATCTCCATTAACTCTTACTCTAGGTAGCTAATAGTCTCCTGTTCATGCACTCTATCTTCAGGTACTGCATTGAGAAATGGGTGCTGAAAGTGATATGTGGACAGTAATGGAGAAACTAGGGTAAAAAGCATTTTAATATGAAAATTACATCAAATAATTGAAGATTAAGGCAAGGAAAACCATAGAGAACAAGACCAACTATTTTTCTCAATTCTTTAATATATTCTTACCCTGGCTTCCCCAACCTCTTTTTATTCCATTCCATGGGTGCTTCTTGCCATTTCCAAAATGTGGGAAGATGAAATCGGGGAATGTTTTGTGAGTGGAAAAAATATTTCATGGTGATCATGCCTCCAACTAATCCTTAAGGACCTTCCTCTATATTCTTAGTTGTCAATGGAGGCCTATATAGGAGATGAAAGGGTCTGTTGGCTAGTTAACATGGCTATCATAATTCTTGACAGGCTGTTTTACTACTCAATTTTGACTGCAGCACAAAGCATCATCATTTTGGATTGTGGATTGAGCTGCCATCCATGCTTGTTGGCATGGATCAGCATGTATCTTGTGATTGCCTTACTGGCATGTGGTAGGGCTGAGTGCCTGTATTCGTTACACCGTGGTGTGAGTGCATGCCTACCACTGGCATGTGACTGCAAGCACCTTACTAATGCTATATCGACACAACATCGGCACACAATACTCCAATCCTTGCACGACTTAATTCCTTTTAAGGGAAGCTATTGACTTTCACTTCCATTTCGTTTATTTATTCCATTTCTTAGCAAATTAGTACTACTAATATTTTTGGATGAAGTATTGCTGCCTTTGTTTCTTTCTCTTCTTGTTTCACATGCTTGTTTTATTTTGTTATCAAATTACTACTATTAACATTGTTAAATGAGTGTATGGCCTCCCTTGTTTCTCATAATGATTCTTGAATCTTTTATTGAGGCTATATAAAGGGCATGAACATTGCTTAAAGCAACCTTTTAAAGAATCAACATGTCCATCGCTACACCAAGACCAATATATTGTTAACAAATGATATGATAGTTTTTCTCAAAACAAAAAAAAAAGGTATGTTGATTTTTTACCAACTTGTTTGTGGAATCCGTCAGCCTACTTAATTTTCAAGCATTGAATAATTCTAGGTTTATGCATATGAAACCATGACAAAATGAGAGTAGAAGTAGATCAAATTTTTTTAACAGCCAAAATCACCCAAGTTGCTTCAACACTCGAATGAAATTACAAATGCCCAATTGACGTAGCACAAGCGAGATGAGCTAATCTACATAAGACTTTCCTGTGAAGTACTCCTCATCAAGTTCTAATAGCATTGTTGCCATTAGTATTTGTTGTAATATTCCACCTACTTGAGTAGTATTTTTGGCTCTGTTCATATTCACTTTCAAATGATATCCTATGTCATTCATCACCTCTGGGCTCTGATCCTTAACCATTTTATGGTTAATGTCTTTCATTGGCAACCCTATTAAATCTCCCTAGAAAGCACTAAATGGCATCTGATTTGGATTTAGTGCCTCGTAGCTGGCTTTGACCAACTAGAATCTTCTGCCTAGATTGTTATATCTCCAATATTTTGTTCCCTCTTCCAGCCCACATCCGATTACATCTAACCTTTGTTCATCAATCAATTTTTAGTGCTACCATAGTTTGTCAAGTAAACTTTAATTTAGTCACAATTGTTTCGTTTATGATATATCATTTCATAAAAAACTTTGCCCCAACTCATTACGGGCATGGTCACAAGTCTAGTGTTTGGGGACATCCTGGCATGATTGAAAGATTTGAATTTGGAAAAATAATTTGGCAAAAAGTCTGGCTACAAGTCAGGAAAAGTTCCAAATATTTTAAAATGTTTTAAACAATAAGAAAATAAATAATTGTTCACAGTTCTATATCATGACTGATAAATCTCTCCAAATTACATTCTTACAATAAATTCAAGAAGTTTTAAAGAAATCAAAGAAAAATATTTTTAAAGGGTTAAAAAGTACCTGAGGATTGGGAATTTTGTTCGAACTTGGGCCTTGGTAGAAGTAAAAGAGAAATGATGAGGGGGGCTGAGAAGTTTGGGAAATTGAGAACAAGAAGGTTGAGAATGGGAAGTTTAGAACATGAGAGATAATGGAACATATTCACTGTTGAAGGCTTTGGATCCTTATTTTTGCCCTTCAATTTAAATAGCCCAAACCCTCATGCCCACACCTACATTCTTGACTGCGTAAGGCTGCATTTGTAGATTTTAGGCGCAGCAGTTTTTCAAAAATTCTTCTTTTGTTTGTAAGTCTCGTGAATTCCATGATTCTCAAACCGCGAAACAATTCGTAGAATTATTCAATTGTGGTCTCATCTGCACATTCTTTGCAAACTTTTCAAAAATATATCGAATTCTGTTACTTGGTTGCGGGTAGCTTTATATTATTTTATAATACTTTTTGTTTTTCTGGGTATATCCATTCATGGGTCTTATTAAGTTTTCTTGAAATCTCCACTTCCTCGCCCTTTCACCCAGTCTTAATATAGGCAACTGGAATTTTTCATTTTACTACGCCAACCATACATACCACATTGATTAATCGTTCAAGAAGTTAAATACAAACACTTAAGTAGAAACTATGCTGAAAATTTGCTATAATGCAAGAAGAACAAAAACATATGTTGAGTGTAAGAGAAACAAAAGAGAAATAACTAGAAAGCCAAGCACATTGGTTTTCCTTAATCATTTTCCTTTTTATGTAGCTCAACTCACGTAAGCCAAATCCCAAACTAATAGGGGTCGGCTACATGAATCCTTTTCCTCTGTCTTGCTCTGTTTAGGGTTACATTTTTTTTTGAAAGACGTATCGATATCAAGTCTGTCCTTATTAAATGCCATGTGATTTTTGGTGTACCTTACCTCTACTCCTCTTTCTTTATACATCTATCAAATCACTTCTTCGTAACGGTGCATCCCTCGGTTTACATTGTACATGGCCAAATTATCTAAGTTGTCATCTCAATTTTTCCTCAATTAGT
Source organism: Phoenix dactylifera (assembly GCF_051530095.1). Lineage (NCBI taxonomy): Eukaryota > Viridiplantae > Streptophyta > Magnoliopsida > Arecales > Arecaceae > Phoenix > Phoenix dactylifera. The sequence continues at coordinate 21,938,665 of NC_143199.1, read as the reverse complement.
GCTACCTCTACATTTTTGCGAATGACTTCACTTCTTATTCTATCTTTTCTTGTATTACCTCATCCATCTCAATACTCTCATTTCGACCACATTATCTTGTGGATTTGTTGTTTTCTAATTCTTCAACATTCTGTACCATAAAGCATAACTAGTTATATGGCTCTTCCGTAAAATTTTTCTTTCAACTTGGCAAGTATCCAACGATCACATAGTATCTCAATTGTATTATGCATATTATCTAACCTGCTTTATTCTTATAGATTTACAATCCGTCTTTCCTTATGAATAGTTGATTCTAAATATCAAAAATTATCACTCTTAGAAACGTCATGATCCTCATTTTTCACTCCACCTTTCCCTATTTCTAATTTTACTAAAACTAAATTCAATGTATTCTGGTTCGGTCCTACATAATCTAAAATCTTTAGATTTTAATGCGCTCATCCATAGTTTAATGGTACGATTAAAGCCCACCTTGTTTTCATGCAAGAAGGCTATATCATCCGCGATTAGCATGCACTAATGAATATCATTCTGAATATGCTTAGTAAGCTCATCCATAACTAATGCAAAAATGTAAGAACTTAGAGTAAATCTTTAGTGTAAACTTATTGTGATTGAATACTCATTAGTATTATTACTAGTAGTTCTCACACTGGTAACAAACATATCCTCGATCACATTAATATATCTAATGGAAACTCTTTTCTTTTCTAACACCCATCATAAGACTTCTCTAAAGGCTTTGTTATATGCTTTCTCTGTTGATAAAAACCATTCGAAGATCTTGTCTCTTTTCTCTATATTTCTCCCTTAATATGAAAGAAGAAAAATTGCTTCCATAGTTGATTTTCGTTCTATAAAATCAAATATGATATTTTTGTGTCACGCCTCTATTCGTGTTCAATCACCTCTCAAATTTTTATAGTATGGATCATAAGTTTAGTACAACAGTAGTTTGAACAATTTTGAATGTCACATTTATTCTTATAATGCATAACTATAGTGCTTTTTCTGTATTCATTCAACGTTTTCTTAGTCTTTAAAGTCTTACTAAACAAATTAGTTAACCAAGGTATTTACACATCACCTAAACACTTCCAAACCTCAATGGAGGTTCCATCATATCCAACCACTTTTCTTATTTTCATCATTTTCTTAGCCTTCTTTATCTCAGATACTCTAATTCTACGTGTATACTTAAACATTGCTATCCTCAATAGAACTAGCAAGGCATCTTAAATCGTTTCCATGACTTTAATTAAATAATTTATGAAAATAACTTCTCCACCTTTCTTTGATCTCATCCTCCTTAACTAACTTTTTTTTTTTTTTTCATTTTTGATGCATTTAACATGAGTCAATTGTCTAGTTTTCCTTTATGTTAGTTTTGCAATTTTATTAGATTTCTTTTTTCCCATCCTTAGTTTCTAGTTTGTAGTATAACTCTTCCTGCATCTTGAGTCTAACCCTCTCATACCTTCTTCATAACTTTCTTCTTGATTTCCTTGAAGTTTTCATTTGCTTCTCTATTACTACATTTAGGTAATCTTCTATAGTACTCTTTTTTTTTTAGCCTTAATGGTTGACTGAATTTTCTTATTCCACCATAAAGTTTCCTTACTGTACTGCCCTTTCTCCTTTGATTCTTCAATATCTTTGTTGCCACTTTCTTAATTCTATTAGCCATCTCGTCCCATATGTTATTGATTTCTTTATACAGATCTCATTTTCCTTCCTTTAACATTCTATCCTTAAAAGTCATTTGTTTCTCTCACAAATTCTAACCAGTAGTCCTTGGGTTCCTAATTTTCCTTAGTCCTTTTCTTCCACTTCCTAATACACACATCTAAAACTACCAATTTATGTTGGGCGGTTAAACTCACCTGGCATAAACCTTTATGATCTTTATACAAAACTCGATCAGTTTTCCTAGTCAGGAAGAAATCTATTTGACGAGTATTATGCCCAATTTTAAATGTTATCAAGCAAGATTAATTCTCTTTAATGTAGGTTTAGCTAATACTAGGCAGAGTACAAAACCTAGTTGGAGTTTTTCCTTTTTTTTATATTTTATTAAATATATTTCGGCAAAGCTTTTCGCTATCTTCTACCTAACTTATTTCATTGAGATTCATAATTTGTGTTGAAGGTATTTGCCAAGCCAAAGGAATCTTAAGAAATGAAGTGGTCTTGATTTGTCTTTCTTGATAAATGCTTTGTGAGGTGGAAACCAATTTCTTGGTGATGGGAGGGTTTGATTGGCTACCACCACTTCATAAAGGGGGCCAATACAACATAGTCAATGAGAATATCATCTCCGTCCAAATGACACAGAGTTATCCTTCCCATTTCATGTTTTTGTTCCATTTCCAAGTAAATTGCTAGTAAAGGGATGATAACAAATGATTTGTTGCTGTATTTCATTCTCATAGTGCTTCCTGGACTTATTTTTAAGACTAGCAGGTAGGATATGAGCCCATGATCAAGGAATGCTGATCGGCCTGTATCGGCCGGTTCAGCCCGTACCGAACCGGTACTGGTTGTGACCAGTCCGGTTCGGCGTTAAAAACAAGTACCGGCTTGTACCAGTCGGAACCGGCCAACCGTACCAGCTCGCATCTGCCTGTACCAGTTTCAAATTTTTTTTGGGCTTCTAGATGCGTGAACCAGGCTGAACCATTGGTACCAGTTCGAACCAGTATCGGGTTCGGTACCGGCGCCAATTGGTACGTCTACTGGTACCGGTTCGGCAATTCTTGCCCATGATCATGTTCAATGCAACTTCCATAGAATGCTTACATGTTCACAGTTCCATGTGACAACAATATGTTGTTTCTAGATTGTTGGATAAACTTCTCAATCTGCTTGTATTGGTAATCTTTCGACATACTTGCAAAAAATTGGATAGATCTAGCTCTATTTTTATTAAACCACCTTGAAATGCTTAAGGGGCCCTGGCTGCTTTGAAGTGAATTTCATGAATCACTGCCCAAATTTTAAATTGCTGATATGGCCATGCATGTGCTTGGTGACATGGTCTATATATTAGTTGTTATTTCATATTTTTTTGCTATGGCCTTTAATGTATACTTTAGAATTCATTATATTATGTTAGCTAGTGCTCTTTCCTTGGTCATACTTCTCCACTGGTATTACCTTTTACCATGAATCACTTCACCATGATTCTGATCTCTCATTCTTGTAAAGATTAATGGCCTTTCAGAAGCAACCTCATTAACTTAACTTTCGAGCAAACCAGTTGTCCTATATATACCAGTAATTGGTGTCTTTTATGCGTTTATATCAGTTCTATCTCATAATTTTCAACAATAGATACCAATGATATTTTTTTTCTCAACTGCTAGTACAATTAACAGTAGTGATAGGCTGATAGCTTCATGTTTTGGATCTTGAGTGCTAGTTAAAGTTCAAGCAACATTTGCTTTGATACAACTTTTGAACTGGGGAAGGCTGAGCTAAACACCAGGAGTTCAACATCTAGTCTGTATTTTCTTTTTTCATATTTTCTTTCACAAATTCTTTGGAGCAGATTGCTTTTACGTAGAAGAAAATGGTCGTCTAAGCGCATATTTGGTGTTGCTTCTGTTTTTTTAAAAAATTTGTTATCACAAAAGGAGAAGTTATTTTAGGTTCTCTAGCTTCTCCTGACAGTACTATTTTAATTTTTCTTCTCATAGAACTTCTCTATTCTAGGAAGCATTTTTTTTGCTTTAAAAGTTACAAAAGCACTATTTTTAAGCAACACCAAAACATGCCTTAAATCAGACCATGAGACTTAAAATGAAATTTGCCCATTATGATGTTATATTTGATTTTAAAACTTTATTTATTTTCAGGTAAGAAGCTATGAGAGAAGCATGTCGAGGAGTCGAAGCCGAAGTAGGAGCAGTAGTAGAAGCAGAAGCCCTAGACGGAGTTGGAGGTGAATTCCTAATTTTGCTGATGTGCATTGAAATAGATCCTCTTTCTAATTAAAATTGGTTCCATTCTTTCCTCTACAGCAAGTCAATGGAAAGACCTCTCTCTAGATCACCATCAAAATCTGTTTCTCCAAGATCTAGATCCGCTTCTCCTGTCAGATTTTCAAGGTAGTTGCTAGTACATATGATAGGTTCTAGAAGTTCTGAAATTGAGTCTTCTGTTATTTATTATTAATATATATTGTCATTCCCTTTTTTATATTTCAATATACAGGTCAAGGTCAGGCTGATTGTGCCAGGTAATGTCTTCATCTTGCAGTTTCTATAGCTTTATCTACTCTTAACATCATTGCAAAATTTTAGCTGGGAGAGGATATTTTTGGATGCCTTAGTTATTGCAGTTTGAAAGCAAAACCAATACAATAGTCCTGTCATACAGTGAAGAGCGACATTATGCAGACATTAATAGGATTAGGAAGACTAGTAGTTATTGTTAGACAGTACATTAAATTGAATACTAGTATTTTACATGAGTGATAATGTGAAATAATGCAAAAAATCTCATATTTGGTTGCTGACTATTTTGGATTTTTGCCCCTTCTTTTGGGAAGAAAAATAAAAAAATTGCTTTAACTTTTAAGCATCTGCAACTATATTTGTTTTTGTTTCCAAATTACTAGTTAATATTGGAAGTATCCTTTCATCATCTTACTCTTCATTTATTCATTCATTTAATTATGCATAGATTTTTTTGTCTTTGCACAATGGATTGTTATCTTTTTGTTCTCTTTCATGCAAGCACAAAGAAAATAATAATAATCTTAACAAGTAAATAGTTATGCCAGGCTGGTAAGGGTCATGATGCTTCACAAGATGTAACCATAAGCATCATTTTTTAACAGATTAGATCACTAAATCCATAAATTTAACATATCAATGAACACTTTTATATCGCTCTTGTACAAGTCCTTAACTTCTTGTTTGAAAATTGAACCACAAATTTACTCTACAGGTATAACTCATGGTCCAAACCTGGTTCTGACCCTATGAGGCCCTTTCCGATCTTGCTTATTAGGGATGTGGTTTACACAGGAAGTTCCTATGGATTGTGAGTTCACAGGAACCCATGAGACCATTTGCTGATCCATGGATCACATCCAATAACCCCCATGTATTGTTGTTGTGCTTTATGGTCCTACCCATGGAATGCCGTACCGGTCCGTACCGGCCGGTACGGGCCGGTACGTACCGGTCCGGCCGTGGACCGGTACCGGAACGGATAAAAAACCGGTATTTCCGGTTTTTTATCCGAACCGGCCGGTACGGGTGCGTACCGGCCGGTTCGGAGCCCGTACCGGCCGGTTCGGAGCCCGTACCGGCCGGTTCGGAGCCCGTACCGGCCGGTTCGGAGCCCGTACCGGCCGGTTCGGAGCCCGTACCGGCCGGTACGCACCTCGTACCGGTGCGAACCGGCCGGTTCGCATCGGTACGATTTTTTTTTTTTTTTTTAGAACCACAGCGCCGCGCGCTGTGGTTTTTGAAACCACCGCGTACCGGCCGGTACGGGACCGGTACCAGCCGGTACGTACCGGACCGGACCGGTACCGTACCGGTCCGGCCGGCCACCGGTACGCCGACCGGTACCGGTACGGCGGACCTTGGTCCTACCCTATGTGTGAGTTGAGGTGTGCATGAATGGTAGGTGCCATTGGATGCCATCTAACAGTCTTATGGATTCTTGTGATCTATATCAGGGTTTTAAATATCCGTATCGAATTTCATACTGTTTTTAATGTAAAAATATGGTATCAAAACTATTAGCTTTCAAAAAAAAAAAAAATATCGGTACTAACCGAAATGATCAAGTGTGGTACTTTTAATATCCACTAATACGGACCAATACATATTAGTACCAAGGAATGCCGAACCGTGCCGGACCGGCCAGTTCGGAGTGTATCGAACTGGACCGGTAGGGGACTGGCATGATTCCACCTATTAAATCGGTTCACCTCTCTCACGTTTGACCTCTAGCTCGGTTTGATTAAAACCTGCTCCCCCCTTGGCTTTCGTTAATAGCCCTTGTCGTGCCCTTTGTCTTGAGACCCCCCCTCTCCCATTGTTTTGATCATTCGAGACCCCCTCTCCTGCTGTTTTGATTGTTCGAGACCCCCTCTCCGTGGCTTGCGACCACTCAGAGAATACCCTTTCTCGACGCCCGCTCGCCCCCTCTCCGACGTCACCGATAAGAAACCCCTCCTCTTTTTCTCTCCCCCTCCCTCTCTCTTGGCCCTAACCCTATGACGATGAGGGCTCGAAAGTCCTCTCTCTCTCTCTCTCTCTCGGCCTCTCTTTGCGCCCTCCCTCTCTCTCTCTCTCTCATCCCTCTACCTTTGCCTCTCCCCCTCTCTTTCTTGCCGTTTTCATTGCAGAATAGGGGAGGACTCTCTTTTATTTTCAATTTCAAACTCTTTTTATTTTCGAATTTTGATTTGAAGTCGACAAACCATATACCGACTTCAGTGCAAAATTTGAAAATGAAAAAGGGGCTGAAACGGACGGGAACAGTATGGTACTAGTATCGATACAACCAACCTTGATCGGTACATATTGGTACGATTGTTTTAGCATCCTGGCACCCATGCTAGTGCTAGTTTCATGCCGCAATAGAACGATATTGGTCGATCCGTCCTGTTTCAGCGATTTTTGGAACCATGATTTGTAGGGACTCTTTAGGTAAATTGCTCCCCTTTTCTAGACCCATAGGGTATGGGTCTTATTTTTCCTAGTTGACCCTAGTCATGTATTAACTTGGTCTAAATAGGTCAAACGCTAGATAACCGGATCCAATGCAATCCAGCCTGATCCAATTCTAGCCCAAAACTCATGAGCTTGAAATCCCTAACCCCTCTATCACACAACGCAGTGCTGTTATTTAAGGTTTGTTGGGTATTATTTGTAGGCTGAAGGTTTAATTGTGGTTTGACCGTATCCTTATCGGCGGCATATGTAGTAACAACCTGTTTTGACACCCTCTTATAGCTATCTTCACTGGGCATATGTGTCAGTATTACTTTTCCTTCTACGATATATAATGGATTAGGTACTTCTTGAACCTATCTGATCTAACCTGTCTTGAATGCATTGTTTTTGGGATTGGGTTATGTTTGGCTCTGCCTGGCCCAAGTGATTGACCCGAAAGAAAATTGGATCGTGTTGGGGTCATGCTTTACCTTGTCTAGATCTTACCAGGTTGTAGGCCTCAATGTAATTATCTGTCCTTTTGGTCTAGGTGCGGGGGCATAAAGTATATTATAATTGGAGTATCTAGCAGGAACTATGGACACTATAAGGGGAAAGGAAAATATGATGCTACACCTGTGACATGCAACTTGGTTTTTCTTATTTGTGAAGAGGAATTGAAAGTAGGGGTGGCTTTTCTTGATTAGCAATAAGGTTGACACAGGAGCTAAGTAAGATCCCAAAAATAAAGTGATAAAAAACTGTATGTTAATGGACAGGGTGCTATTGGTTCTGTCAAATTGGTCTGCATGAATGCTCAAAATATGTCAAATTAGCTGAATTTTTGTAGATGTCAAATTAGCTGTTTCTTAGTGCTCATCTGTCGAAGTTGCTATGGCTCAAACTGCACTGAGATGCCAAGTTCTCTTGTAGGCTCAAGGTGCAAAGTGAGGCGCATGACGTAGCGAAATGAGGCACCAAATGAAATAAGAAAAAAGTAAGAAAAGAAAATAACGAACTTATGATTTGAAAATATTTTGATAATAAAATTAGCATAAACAATGTGCCCACGTGCACCCACATGAATCACACATTATTATGTACCAGATACATAGGACAAACAAACACCCCCTAGTCAATGAAAAGTCATATGCACAAGCAAATGCACTGATACAGGAAATACGTACAATACATTACTTTCTGTATCAATTATCTATTGATAAAGGCCACAGCTTATTTTTATAATTTGTTTTAGTTGCTTATGTATTTTCGTTTTCCCCCAACTTTGGGCAATTTAATGTTTACAATTTTTTGGCTGTAAATACCATAATCGGATCTGAAACAGGTAAAGTTGCCAAAACTTGGACTTGTTTGGCCTGCTAAAATCCAAAATGAAACCAATGCTTTTGAGCCTTGAGCCCTTGCCTATACGGGATTACATGGAGACAAGTTTGCAAGGCTTTTGGAATCTTGCCATTGCAGCAATCTTTCACATTTGACACCCTATGAGCGCATGTTTCACATCCTCTTTTTCATCTGAGTTACAGGGAAATTAGTTTCCAGATTCAAGCCTAACAAAGATAAATTAATATCAAAAGTTACTTTGGCACTCCTGTATTCGATTCCGAACCTTGTTTTATTTGAGGTCATCTCTCTGGAATTTGATGCTAAGAACCAAGCCACTAATTTTCTTTCTTCAAACATCTGCTCATATAATGGTTTGTCTCCTAATTGGAATGCGCCAAGATAGGTCAACCCAACAAATATGTGAAATGCACTAGGAGTCCTCTTGATGCTCTTTGCAAATCCATGTTGGATGCCTGATATACGATGGCTGTACACCATCATCTATTTGTTGATGCACCACATTAATTTGGAGGCAATAACTAGTAAGTAATTTTGGTTGGAGAAAGTAATTGATCTTTGATAGATTGGATTAACGTATGGTCGGACAATTTCAAGGGATTCTCTTTGCTCTAGGCTTCTATCTGATGGACATTCATTTATCAAATCAACCAGTTCTTAATTTTTTTTCTTTCCATAAAAGCTTTTACTGTTCTCTTAAATTTCCGATCTTTAAGTGCCCTAGATCTGGTCAAACTGGTTAACATCACGAAAGAACCTGTGGTTTGTGGTTTTCCTGGTTTCGTGCAGGAAATTGCTCAGGTGAAATCAGGCATTTGCAGTTTTTGGGATTCAGGTTTTATGTTATTCTACTTAAAAGTTGTTGATTGTTGTTATTGCTTCATGGCAGGCATCATACTGTATGGTGGTGGCACTTGCTGTTTTCAGATGATCAGTGTTGACATGGATATACTTTCTGGACTTTTGCCTTTTGTGGCAGAGAATTTAGCTTTTGATAACTGTGAACTTGAAATGCTAGGTTCTCACAGTTGTTCTGTTTTCACTACTGTATTCTGTGAATGTCCTCAACTAAGTGATCAGCATATCCAGATGAGCTAGTAATCTGAACTGTTAAGAAGTATGCATTATGGGATGATTGGTAAGTTAGTATGTTTTATTTTACTTGTCAGATTACTCTTCAGGATTGGATGGCTTATTCAACTATAACCTGTTTGACTTGATGAAACCCTAGGGTATTGATTGACGTGGGTTTTGCTAGTTATATGGAAGCAGCTCGTACTGACATGAGTACCAAAACTCATTGATGGGTATATTATGGAGTGTAAAATATAGCAGCCATCTTTAGACCGTGGCCATCAGATCCTGTGCCACCTGGAGACCCAAAATTTGAATTGCCATCAAGCATTCAGGCAGACCTGAGATCCTTTGTGGTGCACTATTTGCACCATAGAGTTTTGTGCAGTGCTTAATGGCCGCCATCAAGAGATGGACGGTCATCAAACAATGCGCTCTTACGTGTCATACACGGCGTGCGTTGTTTGATGGCCGTCCATCTCTTGATGGTGGCCATCGAGCGCTGCACTGGACTTTGCAGTGCAAACCGTGCGCCATAGAGGATCCATGCGCCTTCAGACATTAGATTAAGGTCCTAGATGGGTATGCTACGAGTTATATATAGATCGTGTATATTCTTAATTGGCTTAATTGGGGAGGTTGTTCGGGACTGCATTATATGTTCTAATGACTTGTGCAATGGGAAACTGTAAACATCAACTTTCTCCTGTTCAACCTTGGAGAGAAGATGGTTGCAACCGCTCTCGTTCTGGCTATTTTAGACCACTAGGTGTTGAAGTGGTTGCTTCTATATCCTGTGACTTAGGTTGTCAAATGTTACCATACATGTAAAAATCTCCCTTTTTATATATAAATCTCTTGAAAGATTATTATTATTTTTTTTTTCATTTTTCTTTTCATATTTTACTTATCGGATTGGGTACTTTGGTTTTATAAGATAACTGGGTAGCGTGAAATTTAGATAGATTCATTCGGCTTTGGAGCTAGGATTTCTAGTAGTCTGATCTACATGTATGGCATGGTGAAGATAAACGTGGTCTTTAAGATAGCTCTTTAATTAACATTTCCTACTTATATTTGATCATCTACATTTCTTGAACAATTCATGCTAAGTGGGCAGAATTTTGCCATATTTCCTCCAGATACACCATCATTTGACCAAATATCATCTGTCTTGTGAGTGGGAAGCGCAAAACCTGGTCCTTAATGTCATGGTTTGGCTTGCTCTAAATTTTGAGGCTGCCGAAACTTGAGGCTTTTTCAAAAGTTTATTGCTGCTCCTAGGGTTTGATCGTCCCTGTTGTATATGGCCAGTCATGAGGTAGGGTGCAGGTGCAGCGTCCGCATTGCCGCTGTTTGTCCGTGTGAAGGGCTCGATCCTCGATCTCATCAGCGGTGATCCTGCTGCGGCTGCAATCGATATATGGGCCTCTGCCAAAGAATGGTGCACCATGGGCTGTAAGGATGGTCTTCCAAAATTAGATGGCCGTGGTTGGGCTACTTGGTGCTGCCATGGCCATGGAGTCAATTGGTCGAATATTCTTAGCTGCTTTTCATGGATTTGGGTTGTGTTTTGTGCAAAAAAATGGTTGATCTCTTTTTTGCGACATCAACCATTGGATTGCGCTTTCAACAGATTTCAAAGCATTTGGATATTGTCTTCCATCTACCTGCACAGATCTTGAAGCAGACATTGCATGATTCAATGGTTGATGCAATAGAAGATGAATCATTCTTTCATGGGAAAGATACAATCTGAACCCACAGTCAGCATATGTGTCCTTACTTTCATTCTCATCTCTTTTGTTAGAAAGCAACAACTTCGTGCTTCCAAAAGATCTAGAGTTGTTACAAACAATTTCAAGACCCAAAAGGATTTCATTATAGGGTTTTGTTTATTTTTCTTCCTAGGTTTTTGAGAAACAGAACAGCAAATTGAAGCATCACCAAACTGGGCCTTAGGTTTCATGGATATTCTATCCAGGAATTTCCTTCTCTCTTGGTCTATTTCAAACTAGAAGTTTTATTTTTTTTTTCATGCTGAAATTTTTGTTTCATTGATTGCTGGCATTGGCATGGTGAACTTTCATTCTTTATTAGCATACTTCATTTATTATTTTAAAATAAAGTCTGCTATAAAAGAAACAAAAAATTGTAATGTATGTTTATTTTGCATTTTTGATTTTGTAATGACTTTATAGTGACATTAAAATTTCAAATCAAAAATTGAACATTGTATCATGATATAATAAATCGAAAGTTACCATGAAAAGTTTCACGATGCTCGCACAAACACCTAAGCCCTTTAAAGGTCTGCATTTTCCTGTTTAAGCTTTATGTGTCTTACATATATTTATTCTTTAGCCATTACTTGCACAAATAAATTTACTTTAATAGGAAAAGCCATTATAGAGACAATACCTTCTTGTTGACTTGATTATCTACATGTCTGAATTAGTAATGAAATCAAAGACAAGAAGAACCCAAATATCGAGAGAGATCTTAGGAGGGTTATACCTCTGATAAGAGGCCTCCAAAGCTCGAATAGCTACACCAAAAATTATATTTGAACGAGCATGAAAGTCATCACTTTTGAGATTCATGCTAAATTCATGCTAAGACTAACAGGCGAGATAGAGATCAATATGAAGGACTGCTAGAATTCTAGCATCACTCTGTAGAAAGATAAAAGATAACACTCGACTTATAGATACCTAACAAGTTCGAGTTTTCCCAAAGGCAGTCTCATACACATCGGTTCAAAAGGAAGCTTTACTAGTGTCAGTATAGAATCTTCACATTGCACTACTTCTATACATCCAGTGCTGAGTTAGCTATCCATTACTTTAATCACCCAAATGGAGGTCAGATAAGGAAGATTGGCAGATTTATTGAATATCTATCATTGTTGACAAGGTTTTAGATATTTACAGAAATACCATTCTATGGCAACATGAATTAAGAACAATTTTCTTTGCATGTTTAGCTAACCTTTCTTATTTCTTCTTCTACAAACATTTGACAGTCGAGTTAAAAATCTTTTTAAACCTAGAAAAGTAATTTTTGTTATAATCACTTTATTTTTTAAGTTTAGTTGTATCTTAGGGGTTAGGAAATTTTTATGAGCCTTAGGAGCCCTCAAGTAAAAAGACACATGTATTGTCCTAATTTTTTATTATAGAAATCAATGAAGTCCTCCTAAGGGATTTCAATTCTTCCTAGTGCAACCTTGTTTAAGTACCCATGGTGAGATGCTGCTGTTCGGGAGAAGATACTAGTGCGAGGCTAGAATTTTTTGACTAAAACCTGATGAAGATTAGAAGTACAGATGATTTTCCAGGAAACATTCCAATTATCCCATATCCTTGTTTTTCTTCTAATTTAGGCTTCTAGTTATATAATTCATTGCTTCTAGTTCTACATTATTTTTCTTTTTCTTTGCTATATTGATCTCATGTGAGCTAAGGGGTTCCCTTGCACTCCTTACATTAATAATAAGAGAAGGATTATGTCGATATGAAATTCCTCTTTAGCTTCTAATTTCTCTCTCTCTCTCTCTCTCTCTCTCACTTCTTTTTCTTCCTTCCGTTCATCTTCTTTGCATTAGTTACGATTCATCCTTGAGTACTAGGAAGCACCATATTCTTTAGATATATTTGACAAGAAATCCAAATGTTCATAAACACAAACTACCAGTAGGGTTGCAAATGGGTCGGGTGGACCCGTGACCCGACCCGACCCGAATTTTAGGATCTGCAGGGCCGGGTCAGGTCCTAAATTTGGACTCGTTCTATTTTTCGGGTCGGGTTGGGTCCACCCAATTTTGACCCGGACTCGACCTGTTCCTTTTTTTTGTCAGTTTTTTACTATTATATAGTAGAACTTTGAGTATAAAAATACATAGACCCGGACCCGACCCCGACCTGACTCGACCCAAATGACCCGTCGGGTCAAAATTTGTAAGCATGGACTCGACCCGACTTGAATTTCAACTGGGTCGGTTTTAGGTTCAAAATTAGAACCCGAACAAGAAACCGGGTCGGATCGGGGTCAATCAGGACCCGACCCGACCCATTTGCAGTCCTAACTACCAGTCAAAGTAGGACTAGATGATTGGTCATGGTATGCTCGGCTTGAAAAGTTAGCCTATGGATGGTCCAAATGGAGGTAGTCCTCCCTTAATTGTATGGCCTGATAATGCTGGTCCTGAGCAACAGTATCTTGGTTGAAGGAGGTCCTTATAACTTGATTTTGATAAGTATATGGCAGGTAACTCTCTTTCAATTTCACTCATTATTTTCCAAGGGTAACATGTTCTAAATAAGTCTTGGGGTGATTTCTACCTTGTATGAGCTTGTCCATTCAGTTTGTTTCTGACAAACTCCACACACATATGTCCAACTACATTATACCAAGAAAAGTAATCCTTAATAGGGATCAAAAGCCAATCTATGAAGGCTTCTGGATTCAGTTGTCCATCCAAATATATTTCTTCCAAGTTTGACATTGCTAGAGGCATCTTCATCATTAGCTCTAAATTGGTAAGCTTGATTAGCTTATCAGTAAGTCAATAAGGCTCGAGGTATGATGGATGTTTCAGCTGTATGCTGAACTCTAGCATTTTTTATGTGAGTTGCTCGATTGAAGTTGTTATTCACTCAATTGACTGCTAAATATTCCACATCTACTGCTCCTTGGCATCCATCCTTAGGTTTGAAGTACTTGGCTATTTACTCATGCTAGCTATTTTCAGCATGCACTTGGTGCATTAATTGCACACATAGGCTAGGATTGAGAAAGTTTTGTTCCTTCTTCTTTTTGACTGGAACTTTGTTAGTTGTTGGTTTGATCTGATAGTAGGCATAAGGCCATCAGATTCTAAACTAACACTTATGGGGATGCCTTAATTTAGAGTCTAATGGTTAATGGCTTTTGTTAGTATTTGCCTGCTTCTGATGGTGGACCAATTAACACTAGAAGCAGTCTTGAGAGTCCAAGTATTGTCATCATATCTCTAATAGTGGGTCATCTCCCATTGGATTTGAGTTGCTTTTAGATAAGTGCGCAGCTGCAACCTGTTGGAACCAGTGGATGGCCTTTGCAAGCCAGGTGCAGGCCTACAGTTCTCAAGATAAAGCATATCATAATGCAAGCTCTTCAAAAGCAAATAGGAATTTGAAAGCAACTTTTTTTTTGTGTTAGTTTTTCAAGAGAACTCGAGAGTAGCTGGGAATGCAAAAGCAAATAGACAGAAACTCCTCCACTATTTCCTGTAATATATGCAAGATGGAGTCTATCCATTTGTCACAAAACCTTATAGGTCTCCAAAGTTTTTAAAAAGCACTGTCCTGCAAAGGCTTCTTATCAAAATATAGAGCTCTCTCTATAAGAACTATAGGAGTAGGCTCTGACTTGTTATTGTTTCTTGTCATCATAAAATGATGAATTCAAAGTAAGAGGATGTTGAAATGAAGAATTCAGACTTGTTGTCAATCTAGAACCATGACGAGAGGGCTGTATTTTGTGCTAATATTGATGCAATAGGGGGCCTTCTTGATGTCTATTGCCGTGGCTTTGGAGCAAGTGCAAGTGTCTATGAAGCAGAGCTGTGGCTCTCAAGAAATTCCAGCCATTAAAAAATGTAGAACTACTCAATGATAAGGGATAAACAAACAAGATGCATACATTAACTGAAAAGCATTGCAACATTGTGAAGCTCTATGGTTCTGTTTGTATTTTGAATTGGTGCTTCTTTGTGTATGAATACACTGAAAGAGGAACTTGCCAATATCTTTTAGACAACGATGAAAGGGCTAGGAAATTGGATTGGCAAGAAGGGTGAGGTCTATAAAAGATGTCGCAGATGCCTTACCTACATTGATCATTACTGAACCCATCAATGGTACATCAAGGCATATCGAGCAAGAACACATTTTTTGATTTACAGTTCATTTGATTTTGGTATTGCAAAATTCCTGAAATTTGATTCATCTAACAGGTCAATTCTTGCAACCACTTGTGGATACCTTGCTCCACTCGAACATAGCTCGGTGCCAATACTTTGTCAATTACTTCTCTATCACTTTGCACATCACTATTTAGTTTAGTTATTTTAAGCAAAGGAAAAAGAAGAAAGAGGAGAAGAAGATGCAAAATGGTTGTGCCCATATGATCAATGCAATTTCCATGCACTAGCTTGGATGGTATCCCTCCTTTCAATTTGGGCAAAAGGACAATAGTTCGATTCTTGTGGGAGTTGGATTTAGAGATATAGGTTGGATATAGGATTGAAGACATGGATTAATCTCCTCTTAATAAAATTAAATTCTTACTGTGAGGCATCTCTGAAAGGTAGTGTAAAGAAGAGAATGATCTCTACATCAAGTTCCGATCAGATTTTCCTTTCCATTTTTTCATTTCTTTTGTTCTGTTGACAAACTTTATTTTTGTTACTTTGTGCATTAGAGAGCCATATTTCAATCAAATTCACATCTATTACTCTACCTGATTTTAACAACCTTCTGTCACATGTGAATTTTTTATTTGCAAGATCTTTGTTTGAAATTGATTTCTACAAGCAATGGCAAGAATCATTTAGGACTTCCTCAATGATTACTTTGAAGCTAAATAGTTTAACAATTCATCATGGTCAATCACCAAAAGTAAAAATCATGAATTTTCGGTTTGCGGAGAGCTTGCTTATCCATTGAGGGTTGCTGAAAAATGTGAAGTTTATAGCTTTGGATTGTTGTAATAAAAGTGATGATTGGTAGAAATCCAGGAGAACTCATGTTTATCTTCATCAGGTGGACTGTTTACCATTGTAAAAGATGTGTTGGACCAACTTCTCCCACATCCCAAAATTCATGCCATAACGGAAATTGTCACCATGCTTATGCTAGCATTAGCATGCTTGTATGCTGATCCAAAATCTAGACCAACAATGCGATGCATATCTCAAGAAATCTCGAAACTCGGATGGTTTTTACTTAACCGATGAAGGTGATTACTTTGAGCCATTTAATGAATCTTGAAATATATATCTGATGATCGCAAGGATGCGCAAGAAGCTGAAATAATAATGATATATCATCTCATTCGAAATCTCGAAACTTGGATCGTTTTTACTTAACTAATGGAGGCAATTACTTAGAGCCATGTGATGAATCTTGAAATATGTATCTGATGATCGCAATGATGCGCAAGAAGCTGAATAACAGTGAGATATCATCTCATTGTTTACTCATCTATTTCCCAGGAAAAAGATGTAATAAACTAGCTGGATCATATACTCTTACCGTAAGAATGGCTGCATCATTTAGCAGCACCCCCTAATCAAATGCAGCAGTGAAATTACTAATTCTTTCAAAAGAAAATTAATTGTTGTTTTTACAAGAGTATCATTTATGCAATGGCTGCCAAAACACCACAATCAAACGCATGATTCAAGCAATGGTATTAGTTGTTGTTGCATAAAGGTTGGTCCAAAAAAACATGTATTGCTTTGTATTATTTAAGTTGTCCAATTTTTTAACTTCATATCTAGGCTAGGGAACTCCAAATCGCATGATTTTTGTTATGGAATTAGTTAAGTGATAGTAAATTACATCAAATAGCTTTGAGCGAACAATCATTCATCATTCAAGTGGAGCCAAATCTCTCTCTCTCTCTCACGCACATGTTTATGCTTTATCTTAACTTGATTTGTACATAAACTTAATTAAATTGTCATTTTGAATCAACTTGGAGTGTGTGTGATCCAACCTGATGGAGAATAAGGCTAAATCTCACCCTATTAAATGACACTTTAAATTGAACGATGAATTACTTGGATAAGTTGATCAATGCCATGAGAAGTGGAATGATATAGGCTTTCTTTGTAAGTGCCAAAAAGCTCTTTAGCAAGAAAAGTATGAAAAGCTCTTAACCATTAAAAAGTCATCTCTATTTGTCCACAGCTAAAATGGTTAATTCCTTGCCATCAGTGGAAGTGCTAAATTTCTACAATTATATTGATGGATATCCAATCTGAATGTTGTTGTGCAAAACATCCACCACTGGATCATCATCAGGTTTAAACTTAAAAAGTTACTACAAACAAATAGTTGTTATCAAATGGTGCACTAATGATGGTCCATCATTCAATGGGTGTCGGATGATCATAAATAATTGAATTGGCTTAAAATTTAAACACAGAGAACTTGATGAGTATATTACCATATGTTTTATGGATCACTGACCAAAAGACAAGTGTATCTGAGAGATCATTAGATCGACCTAGAATCGGACTTCTCAAAAAGGTGACTGCAGAAAGGGGCAGCCTTTGAATTTATGCATGATCTTAAGTAGATTAGTTAATTGGTTGTCCAGATTAAGGAAGACCTTTTCTTTGGAGAAAAAATGTTGGCTTTGGTTGCTTCCACTGTTCATTCCTTTACCATTGGAATGTTGACCGACAAACGGAATGAACTTGGACCATTGTTATGCCCCTAAATTGCAAAATTTATGATCTAGTAATAGAGTGATGAGATTAAGGATGGAATAGGCAATTTTGTCAAAGTTGTATAAAACTTTCATACAAAGGATCAAGGCCATTGGTTTTGATGTAGAGAAAACTTTTTGATTGGATTTAACCAATTACTAATTATCTTGTTTTGTCTCAAATATCTCAAATAGTTAGAAATAGAGGTGGCTTGGCTATGAGCCTATGAGGCCAAGGTAGTGCTAGATTGGATCGCAATTGCAGGCCAGATCTGGCCCACCATAGCCCATGTATCTATGAGCCCCGCACAAAATTAAGGGTGGCAATTGGGTCGGATCGGATCATATACGAGTCGGGTTTAATTCTGGAGCTAATACATGTAACAAACCTCAACTTCCGCAAGGGATGCATTTAGTAGATAAAAGATCGGTACGAGCTCTGCTCGGCATTCCGATGATTCATGATAACTTGACGAACGGCACGACCTATGTGCTAGCGGCGCATCATTCAAATTTCTGCACTATCAACTTTCGATGGTAGTATAGGGGCCTACCATGGTGGTGACGGGTGACAAAGAATTAGGGTTCGATTCCGAAAAAGGAGCCTAAGAAACGGCTACCACATTCAAGAAAAGCAGCAGGCACGCAAATTATCCAATTCTAACACAGAAAAGTAGTGACAATCAATAATAATAGTGGGCTCTTTGAGTCTCGTAATTAGAATGAGTACAATCTAAATTAATTCAAATCCGATCTATTAGTTAAACAGATCAAAATTTTAGATCCGAATCCAACCTATTTAAACAGATAACTTGATTCGGGTTATATAGTCCCACGTCAAGTGGGGTTAAACAAAAATTTAACAAATTAAATAGATTTAAGCAAGTAGAACGATTTTAGCGGTTCAGGTTAAATCGTTCAAAAAAAATTAAGCATGTTAAATAGGTTAAATAGCTTGGATTTTAATTTAAATTAATTATTAAATAGGTTAAGATATATTAAACGAGTCAAAAGCCTGCATCTGAATCCTATCTATGTAATAAATAGATTTTTATGATTCAAATTCTCAAAATGGATCATTCGCCTTGTAAGTGGGGTACTTAGGGGTGCAAACGGGTCGGGTCGGGTCGGATTCTGGATGACCCCGATTCGATCCGGTTTTTTGTTCGGGTCCTAATTTTGGACCCAGATCCGATTCGGTTGAAGATCGGGTCGGGTCAGGTCCGAGTCGGGTCCGGGTCCGAATCGGATTAGGTTCGGTCTAAATCGGGTCCATTTTTTTGTGCTTTTGGGAAAGAATTTGGGCAAATCTAATTTGGTCATATCATACTTATGAGGTGCTGGGCAACCCATGACTCGAAAGACTTGCAATTGACCTCCAGTCAGAACAGATGACCCCTGATTAAGTCGGTCTACAAGGCAAATTTCATATCACACTATTTTTTGTCCATATGACTGATTGGACGGAACCTGGTGTCTCCCGGCTCCCCTCTCACGAGGACAAAAAAAAATCCCAAACCTTCTTCCAAAATCCAATTCCATTGCAGAAAACTGGCACATGACCCATATTCAGTTCGGTGTTCCCTCACTTCCTCCCTGCAAAAGTTAAAAAAAACAGAAACCAAAAAACAGAAGGAAAAAAAGAAAAAAAAAGCCTGCTACGGAGACACCAGAGGTATCAACAATGCAATAGACCGAGAGAGAGGATCCTCACGACCAATAGTGCCACGAACCAAAAAAAAAAAAAAAAAAAAAAAACTCTCTTTTGTTTTTTTCCTCCTCTTTCTTTCTCTCTTCGGATCCATTCGGGATGAGTCGGATCCGTTCGGTGAAGAAAATAATTCAGGTCCAATTTTAGAATCCGACCCGGACCCGCGGGTCCTAAAATTTGGGTCGGGTCGGGTCTACGCGGGTCAGGCCGGGTCGGGTCTCGGATCGACCCGACCCATTTGCAGCCTTAGGGGTACTAAGTTATAAATTGCGGTTCCTTAAAATTTTTTTATTAATCCTCCCGGTGCTACAAAGAAAGAAAAAAAAGTTTCACCCTTTGCTCCGAAATATCTGAACAATGGTGAGGAATGGAGAGACTTTTCAGACCACGCATGTCTTCCGTGAAGCTAATGAGGCTACGGACTGGATGGCTGCTTATATAGCCAGTCATTCAGATAGTATCCTATGGGTTGGAGATGGAGAGTTGCTCATGGCGGTTTGAGGTATTTTGTTTTTTAATTTTATTGGATGCATTTGCACTTATCCGTCTTAGAAAAAAAAAAAAAAACTTTTTTATTAATCTTCCCGGTGCCAAAAAACAAAACCCTAACCACAAACTAAGAGTGAGCACCGGTCCGGCACGCATAAATCCTTCCATCGCCGCCAAAACCTCGCCTTTCTCCTGCTGTCGAAACCCTAGCTTTTTTCCGTCTCAGATCTCGGGTAACCTCTCTTTCTCTCTTTTCTCTTCCGTCTTCTTTTCTTGCCTTCTCTCTAGTTTCTTGCGGAATCTTAGAGAAACCCCTTCGATTTGCTCGTAGATCGTTCCGTCTTGGCGCCATGTCCACCGCAGAGCTCGCCTGCACCTACGCCGCCCTCATCCTCCACGATGATGGCATCTCCATCACGGTTAGTCTCCCTCCCCCTTTTTCTCTATGGCTTCTAGGATTTTGATGTCGTCCCAGTTTGTAAAACTAGGGTTTTTGATCGATTACTTATTTTGTGATGATTAGGCGGAGAAGATTATGACCCTGGTGAAGGCCGCGGGCTTGAAGATCGACTCCTACTGGGCGCCCCTCTTCGCCAAGCTCCTCGAGAACAGGAACGTCGATGACCTCATCTTGAGCGTTGGATCCGGTATCACCCTATTTCTCTTCCATTCGTCATATATTTCTTTCTTTTTGCAACAAAAAAATCCATTTTTTGAATTGATCTTGTATATCTGTTACTTGTATATTCGTAGGAGGAGGCGGTGCTGTCGCTTTCTCTGCTGCCCCGGCCGGTGGTGCTGATGGCGCTGCTGCCCCTGACGCTGCCCCTGCGGCCGAGGAGAAGAAGGTGAATCTTTCTTCTTTTCCTATTTTGTTATTGTGTTATTGTAAGATGTGTGTATTGGGATTCTCGAAGTTTTTAATTCTAACATGTGTTTTCATGTTATCGCAGGAGGAGCCAAAGGAAGAGAGTGACGACGACATGGGATTCAGTTTGTTTGATTAGAGAGAGAGAGAGGCGTTCCGGCTTCTTTGTTATGCTTTTCTATATGAAGATTAGGTACTGATATAGGTGGTAAATGTGTCTTTCTTTTAGGTTTTTTTGGTGTTAAAATGTTTGGTTATGGTTGGATACCTTTGAATAGGACACTATGATTAAGCATGGTTTTGTCTAATGGAAGTTTCAATTTATTTCTGTTGGTCTTTTATGTCTCTTCTATTGAAGTTATGTGCATGAAAATGGCTGCTCTTGGGGTTTATAAACCATATGAGTGCTGACAGAAAGCCACTGTCTATTGCTTTATATAGTGCTGTGAAGTTCCTTCTATTTTTATTTCAGTGTGATTATCAACTTATCGTAAGCATTGCACAGTTCAAACTACAGGTGGGTGATGTTCTTACTTGTGATAGATTATGTTCCCCTGAGTAGTTTTTTTTTTTTAATAATTAATCTCATCAGCATATGTAGTTCAGAATGGATGGTTAGTGTTTATTATCATACTTGTCCCTATTTGTTCTTTTGTCTGGCGCACATTTGTAGAAATTTGCTCAATTCTGACATTATATTTTAGGACCTCATATTTTTGGAAGAGGCTTGGTGGTGTTGATGTTTTCTCAAAATGATTATTATGATTTATGAGAACAATGTCCAGCATTGCACATGCAGTGTTGTTCTACGAATCAGAGTCATCCTTTATGGTACTGTGAGTAATGATATCTCAATCCTAGACATATAGAATTAGGTTTATTCATGAAAATAGAGAATTCATGTATTAGAGGTATCTATAGACAATTGAAGTGCTGCTAATGTTAAGAGGAAGGAAATTGAGTGTTTTGCAGTTAGGTTGTGTATGTTCATGACTTAGTATTGTGTGAGTTAGCTTTCAGGTCTCTCTTCTAGTGTTATAGAACTAGTTTACCTGTTGATCTTAAATTTTTATTCGTTTTGTTGAATGCTGATGTTGTGTTAGGATTTGTAACATTGAGTATGAAAAATGTGCCTAGTAACAAAAACCACCTGTACCTTATTTCATTGAGTGGGTATTTGTCTAACCTAGAAGTTCTAGGTTACTTTTTCCTTTTTTTTAATCTTTATATTTATTACTGTTGTTGGAAATATTTAATGGACTAGGTGCTCTTGAGATTTGTAGCAGGAAAAGGCCACTTGCTGAAATCTGTGCACATAATACTCGGTCAACTGTCTTGATTTGTCTGTTTTTTGCTCTCCTTTTAGTTTCTTTTCTTCCTCTGATGATGTGGGAGAGTGGAATGCTTGAAATAAGTTCAGAATCTATTTGACAGAACCAAATTATTGAGACAAGACTGGATGGATATGATTATGGTTGTCACACTGGAGATTTATGCAAGTCCTTATATGTTATAGTTGGGGTATTACTGTGTGTTTGTTGGCTTCACATCACCCTCCAACCTGTTAACATTACTGCCACCATTTCTCTAATTGTGGGTGGTAAAATTTTCTGCATTCTATTATATTTTTACATAATGCGGTGCTCACGTGTTCTATTTTTTGGATAAAAGAGAAGCCAAGGAATTTGGAGTTCTGGTGCTTTAATTTCATTCGCATCTGTGCTGGACAATCTGCATTCATAGAAACAAAGTCTTTTTATCAATGAAACTACTTTGGCCAGACACTTTTGTCCTGCTATGAGATTGGTCAGGCCAATGTTTACTAATAAAACTAAAACCAGTACTCTCTTCTGATTGTGCCTAGTTTTCTCTCGTCCTCTCTTTTTGTTGGTCCTTTGTAGTGCTGCTTTTATCTTGTAAATTGGCCTCAAATTTGTTTCCATGTTACTTGTACTTTCTTTTACTTAATCCGGCCTTATCTAATCTCTCTCTCTCAAAAAAAAATTCACATCTGTCCATGTGTTTAATTTTTAAAAAAATCTAAGAGGTGTGTGCCTAGAATCAAAGCGATTTTTGTCTTCTACTTTCGTATGTGCTTCACCTCCATCCAACATTTTCTGAGGACATTCAAAAGCAGTCCTCGCATGCAATTTGATTTTATTATATTGACTGGTAAATTTGTGTTGTTGGTTGAATATTTTTTTTGTATCCTGAAACATCAGGTTTTTTTTTGGGCGTGTTCAATTTCAATTTTTTACAGCTCAATAGTTAGATTTGTTATTGATGATTGGGAAGCGTAAAGTCTAAATTCAAGGTTTGATATGTTATGACTACTATAATGAGATGATATTGGAGAAAGACGAATGGAAAGAATTTGTTCCTTGTTACTGTTTATGCCTCCAATTTTTATAATAAGTTAAATTTAATCTTGTTCCTGTGCGCAGGTAAGTTGAGAGATACAATTCGTTGTTTCCATCATTCTCAGACATTGGCATGTTCTGTAATTTGCAGGAGATGCCATGCACCATTGTGTTTAATTAAAAATTAATCTATTGCTTAAATTTCTTTTTGTTTTTGTTGAAGAATATAGGATTTGATATTCAAATATTATCAATTAAAGAAAAATAATTTAATATTAAATATTTGAACGAGGTTGTACCAAGAAAGACATTTAACAAAAGGACCTATAGGAGTATCAGAAAGGTACCCAAACTAATGCAGTGGAATGTGGAGAAATTGGAGCATTTAGATGTGAACAATT
The DNA here is from genome assembly GCF_051530095.1 of Phoenix dactylifera. Taxonomy (NCBI): domain Eukaryota; kingdom Viridiplantae; phylum Streptophyta; class Magnoliopsida; order Arecales; family Arecaceae; genus Phoenix; species Phoenix dactylifera. The sequence goes on along the minus strand of NC_143199.1, from coordinate 21,915,233 downwards.
GGAGCAAGGAAGTAAAGATTTCAGCAAATGTAGTGTGAGATCTGTGAAAAGAATTGAAGAATGCCTGGAGCTCTGGAGTTGGAGATACAATACAATTTAAGCAGTATTGCAATTTAAGTTGCAGGAAGCTCATTTTTTGTTTTTGGAGGAGGGTTTTGGCAAAAGAGGAGCCTGTTGGACAGACATTCCATTGACACCTTGCGCGCAAATGATAGGTTGAAGCACTCATTGTACATGATAATAAGAATGGTTAAGATGAATTGGTTGGCATTGAAGCTACAGGTGGTGAGGGCTCAGTTGCTTAGGGCCTGGTGCTTGTTAGATGCCAGGCCTTGAGTAGGGCAGAGAAGACGAAGGAAAAGAGCTAGGTTGGTTGTTAGAGGTGGTGCATGGTAGTGTCGAGGTGAGGATGGGTGATTGACTATGGATCAATCTATCACAAGATAGTGCAAAGTTGCAGTTTAATAAGCAATTCAACTTATTGTGCAATTTAAGTGGTAGGCATCTAAGTATATAGGTTGACTTATACTTGAAGCTTGTGTTGCATACAACTCCACTTATCGAACTCCAAATAGTCTAATATTTGCATTATAGAAATGAAAAGTCATTAGACACTTGCACAAAAAAAGAAGGCCTATCTATTGATCTA